>NW_013673733.1:13765-18286 GCF_000517525.1 Limulus polyphemus
GTTTTATTAATATCACACTTGTGCTGTGTCATTATTATTTCCAGTAACTAGTGTTTCCCTTGTTTTCGTTCTGATGAATTTATAAATTATAGCTATTGTTACGACAGCGGAAGTCATGTGACGCTGAAAGCATGCGCGCTGGAGTTTCTAGAAGGATCATGACTGTTCCTGGCAACTCTAGTCTTTTCTATGCGCCCTCTATTTTAGTATATAAGCCCGGCAAATAAAGAGGAGAGATAATTGCAGATAGGGAGATATAGAGACAGATAATTGAGTCAAGTGAGCGGAAGTGACCGTAAGAAAGTGCGTGAAATCGTTATGAATTATAGCGTGTGTTCAAGTTAAAGTACCGTGGAAATTATGTGTATTGCAAAGTTGTATTGAGAAAGAATAAACTAGTTTTATTTAAGAAAGGACTTGTATCGCTAAAGTTCCTCGGGAAGAATTTATACCGGAAATTAACAAACGACCAGAGACGTAACAATATACACTAAACTCAGACAAGCTTCTAAAAATGTCGTCTTTAATTAAAACAGAAATGTGCATATATTGAAAACCGTGTATTTATCCTCTAAAATTAATTGAACAGCACTTACGTTTATTTAAAGCAAATTGTGTAATTTAGTGTACATTAGGATAAACAGGGACTCTTTTTCTCTAATTAGGACTGTTTTTCATTATAGGTTTGGATATGACTCATCACCTTGAGTCAAATGTTAGCTATTTACTTTGAGTTGAATAGTGATTTCGAACTGATTAGTCACTTTTTACTTTGATTTGAATGATAACTCTTTACTATAGAAAGTTCACAACATGTGGGTAGTCTCAAACACAAAAGTGTTTCTGTCAGTTTGTAAAAAAGGGTTGAAACAAGAAAATTTCAATGAAATTGTATTAGCGAGAGAAGAAATAACAAGTTATTACTGTTTTGAAACCAGGGCCTACATAAAACCTCTACGATACGATTCTCATTATTAGCTTTAACAAAATGTGTATCACCCACCTTTTATTTAAACTACTTCGTAAAATTGTACGTGTGTTTGTTTTAGAGCCAAGCCACATTGAACTATCTGCTGTGCCCACTGCGGAGAATCGAATGCCGGATTTTAATGGTGTAAGTCCGTAGACTTACAGCTTTCCCACCGGTAAACACTTCGTAAAATAATGTCATGATTTTAAGATATCTATTCGACAGAAATAAAAACATGTCAAAATCTTAAGGAATCTTACAGATTAAAAATAATATTTCGTGGAGGATCAAAGATGACTATTTTCTGTCACTTGCGATGTTGGTAAACACAGTTTATTATACTTATTTTTGTTATAATAACAATAGATACAGAAGGAAACACTTGACACTAGGTCCCTTTGAAAGATAAACAAATATAAATGCAGAATATTTTATATGATTGAACAAAATCTTTGAAATATTTGATTTCAAAAGTTTAATGGAATACTTCCATCAAATGCTTGAAATCGGAATTAAAAAAATCAGATGAAATGTCTGACTATAAAGAAGACTACTGGTTAGCATGTTGCGGTTCAGAAGGTCCGAGGTTTGAGCCTCGATATGTTAGTGAGCAGTCTATACACTTTTATGGGGGCATTATAACTGTGAGAGTCAATCTTACCGTTTGGCCAAGAGTAGCCGCGTAGGTAGCAGATGATGCTGGTCAGCAAGGAATGGACCTTTGATCTAGTCCTTCACATAAGATTCCATTCAGGTGGAAAATACCAACTACTTAGAGAAGCCAGTTACAGCTTTAGTTAAGCCTAAAGAAGCAGAATATTTTCAACTATAGAGTTAATTGTTATTATGAACTGCATAGGTTATCCATTCACCTTTTTAAAACTGTAGATAGTTAATTATTGGATTTATTATAACAAATTATTTTAAAAAATGGATAAATTATCGCTAGTCACCGGTTTCTTTAACTTTATGACTAATCTTCACTCTATTTCAAATCAAAACAGATACAAATCTGAAATCATATATTCTGCTGATCTGGTAGTTTGAATTGCTAAAACATGCCCTACTAGAAATTGCCGAGCAGGGCGTGGCCTTGTGGTTAGCGTGCTGGACTTTGAATCTAAGTGTGCATGGTTCGCTTCCCGTTTCTGCAAAATCACTCCCCGCATTTTGTGGCCGTTGGTGTGTTATAAGAGTGACGGCCAAATCCCACTGTTCGATGAGAATAAATCAAGAGGTTGGTGTGGGTAGTGTTGACTAACTGCCTTCCCTCTAGCCTATCAGTTTAAAATTAAAGACAGCTAGAGGAGATAGCCTCGAGTAACTTTGCGCGAACGTACAAAACAAACACACTAGAAGTTGTTGAAGGTTAACCCTTTAACTTATTTGATGCAACACTTCTACAGCATACAAGAGGTCTAAGGTTCGAGTCCAATGTAGATAGGAAAGAATTACTACAGAAAAAAAAATCTGTACATCTTGGAAATAGATACAGTTGAATTAAATTTTGAAATGAAACCAAAAATTCGATCAGCAATAAATCATAATATTTTACAAGAAAATACTTCACAGATAGAATGGTGGATTAAAAAAAAGTTCTTCACTAGGAGTTGTGACGTAATAAATGACATATTTGAATTACGTGTCAAAATAAAAAACGTAAGTGTGTTGAAAAAAAAGAGAGACAAAAAAGTTATTATTGTTGCTAAGAACGTTTCACCAAGAGAGGGTGAATATTTTGCAGCATACTATAAAGTATATTTGAATTTAAAAACCAGAATTGTAGAACTTTAATGTGGCATACGGCAACCTTGATTGGCCCAAGAAAACCTTCGTTTTTACTTCTCTATCTGTCTGTCTATCACGTGGTTTCTCGTGTCTTTCAGTTTGTCAATTTCAGATTAGTTCTATCACTTTTGCAAGTTTTTCTTGACCTCCTTTCTTCCTTAGGCAAGCGGGCTCAAGATCTTGACCGCAAGTGGACAGGTGGGTTACTCCTCTTTAATTTCCCCGGAGGCTAGGGTCGGATTGCAAGACGACAGGAGGTGGGTGTGGATTTGAGAGTTTAATCGTCACTTTGTTTCCTAGTTAGTCATTGATGTATCTCAACAGGTCAGTGACTTCGAGATTGGTATTTTAAAGGTATTTCTGGAATGTGGGTATGTCATGTACGTCCACCTTAAATTTCAACAGTATATTGTATCTACGAGTGATTAAAACTAGATAGACCCGGTAGGCCAATGGTAAGTTTATTGACTTACAAATCTAAAGTCCGAAGTTCGGTTCCCTTTGTTCTAGCCATCTATCTACCCAGCCATTCATTCTTCTATCTATTTATGTACTAATGTTTCCAGTATTGTATATCTAAGAAAAACTCTGTTCGTAAACTAACTTGTTGACTGACTATTTGTATGCAAAACTTAATTGTGCATTTTCTTCTTTTTCGGTTGAAGTAATACATATTTCAACTCAACAATAATTAAATAGCCCGAATACTAATAGTTCTTATACTTGCAGGGACGAAGTCTTATTGACATTATGATTTGTTGTATTGGTTAGTTTCTACAACTATATTTATTTCTTGTTTTGGTACAGGTTAACGTAGAACTGTGGATTTCGTAGCTGGTGATCCGGGTTCGAATTTGTGCGATAGAACAAAATACTTTCCGCACTATAAGGCGTGGATACGTTATAAGAGTGACAGTTCATTCCTTGGCGTGGATGGTTGGTTTAAAGGGTGCTGTTGCTGACTGGCTGCCTTCCATTGCCTCTGGATGGTACTAAACAGCCTTAGTAATTTCTCCATAACATTAACAACAAAGTAAATATAGAAATAAATACAAAAATCTTCTATTTCTATTATTTGGTGAATCGTTTTGTTTTTTTTTCAGAAAAATATATAAAGGTGGAAAACAAAATTTTATAATAAATTTTAAACACACGGTTATACCAAAAACCATCATTAGTTACGAATGTTTCAGTAATGCTTCAAATTTTATCACCAGCGTTAAAACCTCAAATTGAGTTCACAATATTCTAACTACAAAAGACAACATTACCTATCGAACTAGTAATTTTTTTTATACAATCAAAAGTTTAGAAAGAACAGATTCAAACGGGAACAGCTATTGTAAGTGTATATATATACCCACGAGGAATGAGTAGAATGTGCGTAATATGTCGTGATTATTTTTGAATTTGGGATTTGGAATTGAAACTTGTGTGTTTATACATAGATGTTGTGAATTTAGGTATAATCTTTACATGTGAGATGAAAGAAAACAATAACGTTGCTTTTCTAAACTTCCAGGCGAACAAAATAAACAACCTCTTTTGCCACATCTGTTTACCGTAAGAAAACATTTACTGGCTTCTTCTTCTTCTTTCCGAATCGGGATTTAGTTCATCGACCTGGGAGGGTCAGGTTCAAATAGACCTCTTCCTCCCTTCTGTACGGTTGCTTTACTGGCTTATTAGATTGTTTGTTTGTTTTGAATTTCGCGCAAAGCTACACGAGGGCTATCTGCGCTAGCCGTCCCCAATTTAGCAGT
>NW_013673733.1:18418-22110 GCF_000517525.1 Limulus polyphemus
ACCAACGAATAGTGGGATTGACCGTCACATTATAACGCCCCCACGGCTGAAAGTGTGGTGAGACGGGGATTCGAACCCGCGACCCTTAGATTGCGAGTCGAGCGCCCTAACCACATGGCCATGCCTGGCGGCTTATTAGAATCGTTTCGATAGTTTCATACGAAACTCCTTCAAACATAATCTTCTTCTGAACACAGTGTATAATATCTGTTGTGACTACTCCTGTCTTCTCTTAGAAATGTTATAAATCTATAACATATTACAAAGTAATAGTTATCACCTTATTTTTCTACTCTTAATCACAAGAAGTTTTTTAACAAATAGAATAGAACATACCAAGAAGTCACACACAGTTTCAAAATACACGTCACCTACAAATACGTGCAAGCTAGCACGTGGGAATCCGACTAGAAGCGAATATAAGTTAACTAATCCACTTGAATCTTTATCTGTTTCCACAATGACAATAACAACCACCCGCTATTCTAGAAAACTTTAAAATTCTCGACTCCGGAACACAGATTAGGAACTCTTAATTTAAGAAAGCCTTTCCATTTTGAATGATCCCCCAAAACTAAATAACAACATGGACTCATCCCTGTTGTCATTAGTACATTGTTATATTGTTGAATGTTGATTTAAATACTAAAGCCTCCTTTAACGTTAAAACTAGTGTACCTGAGAATGATCGCGTCAGTGATCGAAACATCTTACCTGTTCTAAAAATAATCTTCCTTACTATAAAAGCTGTAACTTGTAATAAAATAATACCTAATAAGTGAGTAAACTCAAAACGAAACTGTTGATTCCTTTATAGCCTTAGCATTTATATCCGTTCTTCCTAAACTTTCGACTGAATACGAAAACTACTCGCTCAATAACTAATGTTTTTTGTAGTTAGAATATTGCGAACTAACTTTTCAAGGTTTTAACGCTGATTATAGAAATTGAAGCAATTCCGAAACGTCCGTAATTAATTATGTTTTTTGGTATTACCGTGTTTGATATTTATGATAAATAAAGGCTTTTTAAAATTCTCTATTTGTAATCATTCTCTTTAAACATTTTTATATATTTAAATTTTCTACGTTTCAGTTTGCTACGATATCCCTGATATCCGCAGAGTTACGTTTTATACGCTGAAAGTAAAGTAAAAAAGTTTGACATAGTTAATTATGTTTGATACAAGTCGTAAATAAAAAAATACTTCAAAGTCTCGCCAACTCGAGATTGGCCTAATGCCACAGGCAGGTATCAAATAGATTAGGCTAATAAAGTCTGTGAATTTTATTTGACCCTTATTTAATTATTAACAAGATTAGGCTAATAATGTCCGTGTTTTAGTTGTTAATTAATTTTCATTAAGAACGTTATGCTAATAATATCTGTGTTGGTTGTTATTTAACCGTTATTATCAGGATTAGGCTGATAATGTATGTGTTGGTTGTTATTTGACTTTATTCAAAAGATAGGCTAATAATTTTCATATTGTTTATTAAGTGACCGTTATTAACAAGATTAAGCTAATGTCTGTGATGGTTGTTATTTGACCGAATTATTAACAATATTAGGCTAATGATGTTGGTGTTGTTTAATACTTCACTGTTAATAACAAGATTAAGCTAATAATGTCCGTGTTGTTTAATATTCGACCGAATTATTAACAAGATTAGACTAATAATGGCTGTGTTGATTTTTATCTGACTTGTTATTAACAAGATTGAGCTAATAATGTCTGTGTTGGTTGTTATTTGATCGTTATTAACGAGATTAAGCTAATAAAGTCCGTGTTGGTTGTTATTTGATCGTTATTAACAACATTAGGCTAATAGTGTCCGTACTGGTTGTTAATTAACTTATTAACAGTATTAGACTAATAATGTCCTTATTGGTTGTTAATTAACTTATTAGCAGTATTAGACTAATAATCTCTGTGTTGGTTGTTATTTGACCGTTACTAACAAGATTAGGCTAATAATGTCCGTTTTGTTGTTATTTGATCGTTATTAACAACATTAGGCTAATAATGTCCGTTTTGTTGTTATTTGATCGTTATTAACAACATTAGGCTAATAATGTCCGTGTTGGTTGTTAATTAACTTATTAATAGTATTAGGCTAATAATGTCTGTGCTGGTTGTTAATTAACTTATTAACAGTAATAGGCTAATAATGTCTGTGCTGGTTGTTAATTAACTTATTAACAGTATTAGGCTAATAATGTGTGTGCTGGTTGTTATTTGACCGTTATTAAGAATATTGTTTTATTTATGCTCTTTTTATGTTTACATGGAGTCAAAAACTGGTTTAGTCTAAGGAACCTAGAAACAACATATACCCTGGCAGGCTGTTTATGTCTGAAACATTTTAATCTAAAGATCTATATATACGTCACCCAGCGGTAGGATAATCTGTAATAAATTTTTATTGGTATTTAAATTGTATAAGTTTATAATATCCATTAAATTCAAAACCTGCTATGGAGAGATTTAGAAGTGAGTTTCTTTAACGGAGCTTACACGAAGTTTGATCAAATTATCTTTTGGATATTAATGATAGCTGTTAAAATTTTAATAAGAGCTTCTAAACACGATACATTGTTTAGTGTGTTGCAAACCAATTTAAAATCCTTCATCTTTCTTGTAAACATCGTGTAAACTTTCATCAATGTACTGTACGATAAGCGTCGAAATTGTTGAAACTTAAGATTATTGACCAATCCCAACTCGCACGATTTTGAATCCCTAGAATGTTGACCAATCCCGACGCAGGAATTGTGTTAATTGCTCACCTGAAGTCGCGCTGGTGTTTGTATATAAAGTAGGCTGGTTACGGCCAATAAATTGACTAAAATTAGCTATCTACTTTGGTTTCTACAATTTTAAGAGAATCCATGATGTGTACAGCTGTAAGAAGAGTTTTGAATAAAATTATAGGTCGTGAAACTAGGCGTGCCGTTAGGGAAACCCTCTTCAATAAAAAACCACAGGAAATAGTGTATAAAAGTACTGACCCAATGATAGAATACATTGACAACGGACAGCAAGGTCCCGTAATACTTTTGATTCCAGGCATCAACACGCTGGCACATTACTACAGTAACCTTTCAGCAAAGTTCGCCACCAGGGGCGTTCGTGTACTCATTCCAAACCTCCCAGGTATGACTACTTTAATTTTTCTGATTTGATTCTTATTGTTTAAGGGAACTTTTGATTGCATTTCTTTAAACAGTTTGAACTTATCTGTGCTATAAAAAATCTCCTTAAACTCTGATCAATGCTTCATTTTTTTTCTTCTCATTCTTTTATTACCATTTAATTACGCAGTTTAAACGGTCTTCTATTAACGAATTGTTATCTTTTTTTTCAATTATTCTTCCAGGAAAAACTGTCTTTTAAAGTGAAATTTTGACGAAACACATTCTTTTTCAAGTTACAAAACAGAAACTGCTTTTCTGCATTACGCCAGAGCATGCACATAAATCGTACCATTCAAATATATCTATATAAATATAATAGTACTGTCTGTTGTATGTCCATGTAACTACTTCGCAGGATGTTGATGGATCATCACCAAAATTGGTATGGAGGTCTAGTGGACTCAGGCGGAGATTCATGTAAACTTGCGGTTTCACATTTTGTGTTTTGCAATTTTTATGGCCACTTTTGCTTTTTTTTTTTTTTTTTTTTTAAA
>NW_013673733.1:22614-25251 GCF_000517525.1 Limulus polyphemus
AGATAACCTTTCATTAATCATGAATTTACATAAGTATCCCAGCTAGTATAGAATATAAATCTATTGTTTCGATATAATAAACATAAAATAATACCATTTTAGGTTTATGTAGAGAAAATATAAACAGATTTTTTATATCTCAAATAATACATTGTAAAATTAAAGGTTTAATTTTATATCGAAACCACATAGATACTGTGTTTATGTAAGTTTCTAAATATTGTCTTTGATTTTAAATTACAAAGTAAGTTGAAGAGTTTGGCTAGCTGAGAGAGTGAATGATTATACTAATCAAATAGAGGCTGAACAAGAGTTTATGTTTTATTGTATACAACATTTTTTAAAACCTGTTGTTACAAAACTGTTATTATTTTATTTTTAAAAGAAACCACGCATAAAAAGTGTTAGAATTCATGTTATCATTTCCACCAATAATGTAAAACAATAACAGTCTTGTAACAACAGGTTAAAAAAAACACATAAAAAGTGTTAGAATTCATGTTATTATTTCCACCAATAATGTAAAACAACAACATTCTTGTAACAACAGGTTAAAAACACATAAAATGTGTTATAGTTAATATTATCATTTCCACCAATAATGTAAAACAACAACAGTCGTGTAACAACAGGTTAAGAAAAAACATATAAAAAGTGTTAGATTAGAATTCATGTTATCATTTCCACCAATAATGTAAAACAACAACAGTCTTGTAACAACAGGTTAAAAACACATAAAGCACATGAAGCATATTATCATTTCCACCAATAATGTAAAACAACAACAGTCTTGTAACAACAGATTAAAAAAAACATAAAAAGTGTTAAAATTCATATTATTGGCGGAAATGATTTTACTTAAAATCTTTGTTCCTACTAATTTCATGTTCATAGAATACTTGAAAACAGTATGCCTTTCTTTTCAGAATTAGAATCTTTATGTATTTGACATATATTGTTATATGAAAAGCGAAATTTTGATCATTTCTGTTTAAAAATAGCTAAACATCTGTCCTCTGTTCAGGTACCGGATAACGCCTGGTAAGGATGGCTAGTGTATGTATGCGTATGTATACATATATATAGTGGTTAGCTAACCAGACTACATGCACGGGTCCATGACTCTGTTTCCAATGAAACGCTCTCCACACTTTGGGGCCTTGGATGTGTCATAAGAGTGAGAGTAAAATTCCACTATTCAATTAACCAATGAATTGGCGGTGGGTGCTGTTGATTAGCCGCCTTTCCTGCAGTTTATCCGTTCAAAATTAGGAACGGCTAGCGCACTATGTAGTTTTGCGCGAATATCCGAAAGAAACAAGTCACGCACGTACAAACACATATTTATTTTTCACAATCCACGCCGTAAGATTAGTGTGGGGGAGGGGGAGGGAAATACCCTATTTTTGTTGAATCAGCATCACTTGAGCAACAAGGCCTCGTAAGCACTGAGTCGTGGAAATTACACATCCGGGTCTTGTATCCTAGAGTCAAACATGGGTTACATAATCTCTGATTTATTGTTCTTAATTTTCATGAAAACTTAAGAACAGAAATAAAATGTAACAACCTGTTAACGCTATGTTGGGTAGGGATTAAAAGGTCCAAGGTTCGAGCCGCAATATACCGCTGATCACCCTCCGCACTTTATTTGTAGAGGGGTTATAACTATGATAATCAATCTCGCTGCCCAGTTAAGAGTAGTCACGTAGGCGGTAGGTATACCTCTGATCTAAAGTAAGGATGGTTGTACTTGAATCGTGGAATCTATGGTTTAGCTCTTTAATCCATGTGTCGTAAAATTTCACGCAAAGCTTTTCGAGGACTGTCTGCTCTATCCGTCCCTAGTTATCAGTGACAGACTAGAGGGAAGGCAGCTAGTCAACACCACTCCCCATCAACTATTGGACTAGTCCTTTACCAACGACTAGTGGGATTGACCGTCACACTATAACGCCCCAAAGGCTGAAAAGGCGAGCATGTTTAGTGACGGGGATTCGAATCTACGAACTATTTATTAACTCTGTTTTATTGGATACTTTTCTCAATTATTTCTACACATAAATACAATGGTTGTTTAGGAATCTTCCTGAAAGCATATAGGAAATCTGTCTGCTGTATTTAATAGCGCTTATATTACAAACACACGACGAAATGATTTTTTTTTCAGTCAGTGATTTTAGTAAAACGTGTAAATTCGAACTACTGGTTTTAATAATGTACTTAGGGTTCACGACACCGTAAGATTAAATCTTACAGCAGTGAATGACCGTCTCATGGTATCTGTCCATGAATTTCTTGACCGATTGTCCTCTGAAATAATACCAGCTCAGAACTGCTTGGCCAGCCCGCTGGGATATTGTTGTATAATCCTTATATTCTGGTAGTATTTCACCGGCTGGGTCCAGACACGCCGGCCCCTAATTGAAGCTTGACTGATTTTGTAGAATAGAAGC
Source organism: Limulus polyphemus (assembly GCF_000517525.1). Classification (NCBI taxonomy): domain Eukaryota; kingdom Metazoa; phylum Arthropoda; class Merostomata; order Xiphosura; family Limulidae; genus Limulus; species Limulus polyphemus. Next base: position 25,071 of record NW_013673733.1, read on the forward strand.
TCATATTTCTTCCTTTGGAACTCAAAGGAATAACTTAACAAACACTGAACAAAGGAATAACAAAAACTGAATAAACACTGAACAAAGGAATAACAAAAACTGAATAAACACTGAACAAAGGAATAACAAATACTGAATAAACACTGAACAAAGGAATAACAAAAACTGAATAAACATTGAA
>NW_013673733.1:26251-32465 GCF_000517525.1 Limulus polyphemus
TAACAAAAACTGAATAAACATTGAACAAAGGAATAACAAATACTGAATAAACACTGAACAAAGGAATAACAAAAACTGAATAAACATTGAACAAAGGAATAACAAATACTGAATAAACACTGAACAAAGGAATAACAAATACTGAATAAACACCGAACAAAGGAATAATAAACACTGAACAAAGGAATAACAAATACTGAATAAACACTGAACAAAGGAATAATAAACAATAAACAATAGAATAACAAATGCTTTTGTCCCTGGGGATGCACGGCTTGGTTCTTACAGCAATCGACTCATAATCTGCGGATCATGGGTTCGAATATGCTCATCTATTAACTGGTAAAAGAATAGCTCAATAGTTGGCGGTGAGTGCTGTTGACTAGCTGCCTTCCCTTTAGTCCATTAGTTCAAAGTTAGCTCAACAAATAAACAACAAGCTTTTGTTCCCCATACAAACCAGTCCACCTGACTAAAACACTGGGTCTCTTTGTTAATGTGGTGTACCAACCTTTTGTGCTTGTTGTCCTACTTGAAACATTGGTAAGCGGGTGCTACTAGAAACTCACGTACACACGTGGCTTCTAGCAAGTAGACAGTATGTACAAGATCAGTATAAGGTCAAAGGGTGTATGGTCCTTGGTTGCCAGTGGTTTCAGGTCTACGTGACCACATCCACACTGTCTGAACTCTTTTATTGTAGTGTACTGATGGTTGAACAACAACTCCTTCAAGTAGAAAATTATTATCTTAAATCTTTAAAAACAACAATAAATCATTTAACTGGACACAAACAAACCTCCTCCCCCGGAATCTTTTGCTATAATTTGAGAAAGTGTTGTGAGAAGGAGGAAGAATTAGACAACTATCAACTCTAAATGTATTTAATTTTATTCTTTACAATTCTGGTAATGATTCTAGTATAAATTCTGGTGTATATACGAAATTGAATATAACGCCCATTGTATCTAAGGGCGAAGAAGAAAAAAAATATAAACTTTTTCAGATTTTTGAGGTTTTCATGAATTTTGTTTTTCAGCTTTAGAAGAGAGGTATAGAAATTTTGTCACTGTATTTTAATCTATATCTTGAACGATAGCATTTTGTTAGATGTAATTATGCATTTTTTTTAACAGAACGTATTTACGTTTTTAATTATTTAATTGTTCAGTAAAGTAGATAATTTTGTATTATTTTATTTGGACGAAAATTATAAACAAACAAACTGGGCTGGGAAATAAAGATTCATAGTCCGGCAATTGGTTTGTTTATAATTTTCGTCCAAATGCTTGCCGGACTATGAATCTTTATTTCCCAGTTTGTTTGTTTATAATTTTCGTCCAAATACTTGCCGGACTATGAATCTGATTGTATATAATTCAGTCCCGTTATCTTAAATAACGCGCTCCGCTCTTTGGAGCCGTGGGTGCGTTATAAATGTGAGGGTCGAATTCCATTATTAAATTAGAGCAGCCCAAGAATTGGTGTAAAATTAGGGACGTCTAGCGTTAACAGCCTTTGTGTCGTTTTGGGTGAATTTCTAAAAGAAATATATAATTTAATGATCAAACAGTAGGGTTTGACGTCGAAGTACGGAACGCGTATTTTTTTGCAATGGGACACGAATCGTGAATCCTTGAATTCATAGTTCGGGAACGCTACCCACTGGACAACACTCAGCCAATGACTTATCACAGGATGTGCATTCCAGATACCCACCGATCGCCATGTTTTTTCATTTACATGTTCATTCAGAACTTGAACAATAATGATGTACACAGAAATTATATCGATAAATACCATTCTGATGATTGAAAACAAATAAATAAATTTTAATTCCAGATACCCACCGATCGCCATGTTTTTTCATTTACATGTTCATTCAGAACTTGAACAATAATGATGTACACAGAAATTATATCGATAAATACCATTCTGATGATTGAAAACAAATAAATAAATTTTAATTTCTTTCGCAGGTTTCGGAAAAAGTAATATAGGTTCATCAGGCTCTTTTCGACATAGTCCAGAAGAGGTCGCTAGTGTTTTACGAGATTTTCTGGAATCCATCAATGTTCTCAGGTTATTTGATTTATTCTGTTCTGTTATCATTATTATTTTAGTTTCAAAGAAACCCGGCGATTAATTTTTCCTCTGAACAGTAAATCAGAGGCCATAACTTAACTTAAATTATAATGAAAATAAACTTTCAAATTTTATTTCTTTATTTTAAAACATGACATAACGTCAGGACCAACAGAACTTCAAGACATCACGCAATGTTATTACGCTTGTGAAATTTTACTCTGAGTTTTAAAGTGGTGTTATCTGTTTTTTTTTTAATTCTTTATACATTTTGTATAATATGTCTAATATGAACCCATTAATATTCAGATTAATGAACTAAAATGAAGTATTTCGGTTAAGGATGGTATTACGGATCAAAAATAGATGTTTATCAACTGTTTTGATTTTAGAGTGGACGTATTGTTAGCTCACAGCGCGGGAATGTATCCCGCACTCAAGCTAGCGTCAGACAATGCGAACATTTGCCGCTCAGTGGCGCTGATGTGTCCTCCTGGGATGAAACCATGGCGGTGAGTACGAATGGTTTTTATTGTATTATATTATCAGTAGATTTCCATCAATCTTTTGGCATTTTTTAGGTTTATTGAATGTACTTGGTATTATACTTTTATAAATAAACGATAGAAAAGATGAACAAAAGAAAGGAATAAAATGAAAAATGATTTTTCTAAGCATTTTTAACTTAAGTGGAAAATAAGACACGTAAAACTGAACATTAGCGAGCAGGTAAACCTAAAATACGAAAATCACATAACATCAGTTATGATTTTTTAAATATCTGCATAAATCAAAACAGAGGATTTAAGATAAATGTTTTTCTTCTTAATTAAAAAAATGACCACTGTGCTCCAAAAGACGGTATACTTATTGAAGTTTCGCTATTACAGCTTTATCGGAGGATAAATGCTTTATAAAAATATTTCTAATCAACTATTGTAGTTAGGTTCAGCTATCGCTGTTTTAAAACGGTAAATAATTTAAAAGCTGGAGAAATGTTAAATTTTCCTTTCAAAATTCGAATTGTTAAGCCTAACTGTATCAGTTAATTCGAAATATTTGTACAGAACGTTTATACCCCGATGAAGCTGAACTAGCGAAAAGTCGGCAAGTAAATGTTTCCTGGAAGTTTTAATGAGTTAACTAATGACACAATTGGTTCAAGTAAAAGGTTAGTCAGAATACCTTCCTTCTCCAGGACCGTTAGGCCTTTCTGGCTATTTCGAGGAGGTTCCTACTGTTTCAGTAAGCCGCTCTTGAGTTCAGCTGTGATGATGTTTTTCCGTTGGATGCACGAGCGAGTTGGAATGGATTGTACAGATGACGTAGTGAAGATTAACATCCACACCATTGGAAACATTGATTTCCAGAAGGTAGGTAACGTTGTCGCTGAACGCCATCTTTTATGCAAAACTTTTAACGAAAGGTTACCTATAACAACGTGGCTGATTGGCAAAACAACAACAACAACAAAAAAAACAAACAAACAAACTTTAAAACGCCGCTTTTAATTTTGGACAGGTGTGGCGTGTTGCTTAGCATACCATGACTGTGAATTCAAGGATTCGTATTTCGAGTTCCTTTGCAGCAAAAACGTGCTCCCCACTTTGGAGATATGGATGTGCTATAAGGGTGATGGTCAAATACTGTTATTCGGTCAGATAAGAACTGCCCAAGAATTGGCGGTTTGTGCCTTCCCTCCAGCTTACAAATTCAAAATTAGTGGCGGCTTTATGCGAAAATTTTAAAACAAATCTTTTAATTTTTTACCGAATCAAAACAGGTTTTACCGCTTCACGAACTGGGTCTAACTAATATTAAACATATTGTATGTTAGATCTAAACCATATATAGCGAATATTACGTTGCTGAATACAACTAGTAATTTATGTGTTTAACCATATCTACCAGCGTGACAAACAACTTGATTTAACAATTCTACCATTTTGTTCCAGGTTTGATCTGGGCCATCCCGACGTTTGATGGCGCCCTGTGCGACATATAAATTCGCCACACCCCCATCTTATTATTATAATAAATATTTACAATACATTATATAAAGTATTATAATCTTTACAAAATATAATTTTGATTAAAAAAAAAGTTTGGAATATAACCAGTCGCTGAATTCTGAGTAACCTAAACTTAGATGTTGAAGATATTTAGTATCATCACCTAAACTTAGATGTTGAAGGTATTTAGTATCATCACCTAAACTTAGATGTTGAAGGTATTTAGTATCATCACCTAAACTTAGATGTTGAAGGTATTTAGTATCATTACCTAAACTTAGATGTTGAAGGTATTTAGTATCATTACCTAAACTTAGATGTTGAAGATATTTGTCTGTATTGGAAACCAATAATTTAATCAAAGTGGAAATTTAATTGTACAAAAAGTAAGAGGCACCCCATTTATTATTGTTTGTGTGATTATTATTAATTCACTAGTGATAACAAAACTACTTTGATTGTGTTCCCCGCCCCAAAAAATACATGACGTCATTGCCTAAGCTGTTCTGTTTTATACAAAATTTACTATTTCTTACAACATATTTAAAGGTTTTAGTCCTTCACAAATAAAGATTTTTAATCACAACTAATTTCAACCATTAACAAGGGCGCTTGATTTGTAATCTTAGGGTCGCGGGTTCGAATCCCCGTCTCACTAAACATGCTCGCGTTATAATGTGATGGTCAATCCCGCTATTCGTTGATAAAAGAGTTGGCGGTGGGTGGTGATGACTAGCTGCCTTCCCTCTAGTCTTTCACTGCTAAGTTAAGGACGGCTAGCGCAGATAGTCCTCGTGTGGCTTTACGCGAAATTCGAAGACAGACAAACCACTTGAGATTTTCCGTTGTAAGAAAAAAAAAAAATAGGACCCAACTACAACCAGTGTGTTAGTTGAAACTGAAACATCGAAGTTAAAGCTTCTATAAGCAATATTATCATTGAATCAAATCAAGCACACAAACAACATTTTATCTCCGCTAAATGAAATATGCAATACTAAAGTGCTATAATAAACAAAAGCTATCAGTGACATTGCCTAAAATATCTTGCTTAACACGCATAATTCACGAGAAGGATATGATTAAATGGATAACATTTGTTTGATTTTGATGTATGGTCTTTTAATCATAATTGAAAACCTAAAATACGTTAGGTGTTTGGATCATAATTAGTTATACGTTATTATTCTTCGCTTAAAATCACGCTTTGGCGAATAAGACAAATTAATAAATAAATAAATAACCAATTGGCCCACTGAATAATAATGAATAATAAATTTAATAACAATATAAGATGGTATTTGTCATTGCTTTGTTAGCTTTTGGCATTTTAACACTTTACAAAACCAAATGGTTGATTTATTTGTAGGCCTCGGAATGTGTTGACTGTATCGTTGCCAACAATACTCCTGTAATGCTTGCGTTTAGCACTAAAGATTGTTATATTGAAAACTCTTCCTTCTACAACACTATTGGTCGATGGGGTTTGAAGAAAGAAGATTTGTGGTGTTACGATGACGACGGGAATCTTAAAACTCAAGGTGAGAATTTCACGTATCGTAGTTAATATGCCTGTGTATCCGAATTTTAAAATATCATAACTTTGTGTAATAAGTAAGAAAATATTTTCATTGTAAGTCTCATTTCATTAGATATAATTATTTAATTTCTGTAGTGCATATTGGTGTGCAGAAGACATTTTAATACTAGAAATAAACGATCTTATAACACCAAATTTGGGTGTCAAATAGCCTGAAATTGAGTTAACTGATAAATTTAAATTTAGTAGTTAAATTGTACTTTCTATTTCGCAGTAAGTAAAAGAAGATATATAGTCAGTTTCTTTTTTAACACAAATACAAATTAATATATATACACAATAATACAATTTACAATAACAGTTATTACAAACAATTATTTATAAACAAAAGTTTCACAAACCTATAAGCAATATAAAGTCTTCTTTCTAGTCTGGAACTTCTTCGATGTCTTATCGAGAGTTCACGATGAGCGAGTTGATTACGAGTTGACGTAGGTATAATTCACTTAACAGGGAGCTAGCTCGCTTTGTCCTTCGTTATTTATCAGCCACACGCCAAGTTTTCCACGATGAATTT
>NW_013673733.1:33255-35282 GCF_000517525.1 Limulus polyphemus
TTTTATAAGAATTTTGAAAAAAAAAAGATTTCATATTCTTTGTTTCCTTTTCTCGATTAGGAAAAAATCACTTATCTGTTGACAATCAGAAATATGTAGCTGGATTATGCTTTGCAAGTTTATAGGATGGAGAAAGAAGTATTATTTGTTTCCTGCTAATTTCACGTTCAAACGTCAATGTATCATTATGGGAGACCTGGGTATATTCAGTTTAATTAGTTTCAAGCAACAATTTAGGGCACGTTCTACACACAAATCGAGTCTCCTTAAAACTGATATCACTGGCTTTGTGGGAATAGTCAAGACTTTGGTAAGCCGAAATAAAGTCTGTGAATATTCATATACTTCTGAATCATCTTATTATTGCAGTTAATATGCCACCTTATTCAATAAGTGATTCTTCCTATATCACACAGTGTTTTTTAATCGATTTTAAGGTGGTACTATTTGATAGTGAAATTTATATATAATATTAAACACAATTTTGATCACTTGATTTAAGTGATTTTTACCGGTATATTTTTTTTATCCGTCAATGAATACTTCTGTCATTTAGCATCGCGAATACTTTAAGTGACTGCTCTTTACATATCCGATACTCCGCGTCATTTGGTACAACTATTTATAACTCCGCGTCATTTGGTACAACTATATCACTGTTGTTTCCATCAACCCACAATTCACGCCCACAACTGAATAGGTTGTAAGGGCAGCTGTTGATACGACTGAGTATTGACAGGAGGGTTAACATTCCGGGTTGTCACATGTTCCAGCATATCCATCATGGCTCTCACAAGGACATCTTCGTACTTTATTAAAATACTGTGGCCACCACGACAACTTCATCTCTAACTCCATTTTAAACATTTGCTTTTTTTTTCCAAACTGAGCCAAACTAAAACTATGTTAGTTTTCTCATTTCTCAATTGAGTCTCCAAGTATACCTCTCTTACTCTCCAAAAGATGAAAGTATTTAGAATAACACTCCAACTTAATGTTTATATCATAATTTTGATTTCTGTTACTTCATTTATTTCCAGTTAACATTTTTCACATATAGTCTGTTCAATCACTATTTATTTTAAGTCTGTATTCTGTAGATTTGTTTTATTCAAGGAAGGAGATAAACTTAAGTTTGATTTGTGAAGCGCTGGTCATGTGCCAGAATAATGTATATTGTTGTATATTGTGCGAGTGAAACTGCATGCACTGCTGTTGTCATGTATGTCCTTCAGAGGGCGCGTTCAATTATGTGATTATTTATTTAATAAAGTATGTGAATAAAATCAATTTCCAAAGGGCACTTGATACCAGTAGTACTGTAAATACCTCAAAGAGAATGTTTATTCAATAAGATTGACCAGTGAGCTCGTATTTAGGTTGAATATTATGTTATAAATGGCTGAATTGTCCGCGTCATGTCGCTGTATGTGTCCAGTGCATTCAAAATGTGAACGCGTTATATTTAGAATAAACTTCTTGTTATAACAAGTGACTACGTGTTTTAGCTATGTCTATTATCATTATTTGTTACAGAGGTTGAATGTGTTTAAAATGTGACTGAAGATATTCACACGAGTTGTAAATATGGGATATGTTTATAGATTAACTCAATTGCTTGTGTAAATTACATCATATACTTTAGTCACCAGTGTCTGTGTTATTACAAAGGCTTAATGAGGAAAAAAAAGATTTGCAGAACTGAAATACATTAATGTAAAAAACAACAACTTAAGTGATGTTACAGCGCCATCACACCTACGGGCTATGCTAATAATTTCAAGTTCACCTAAAGTAATAATCCAATATCATCATAGTTTCTTCGATTTAGCGCAAAGCTACTCGAGGGCTATCTACGCTACCCGTCACTAGTTTATCAGTGATAGACTAGAGGGAAAGAAGCTACTCAAGGGCTATTTACGCTACCCGTCACTAGTTTATCAGTGATAGACTAGAGGGAAAGAAGCTACTCAAGGGCCATCTACGCTACCCGTCACTAGTTTATCAGTGATAGACTAGAGGGAAAG
>NW_013673734.1:0-9972 GCF_000517525.1 Limulus polyphemus
ATGACTCGTAGTTCCTGGTTTACTTGTTTTAACGACTGGCGCCGCACGGTTGCATTACAAACGCGTCGCTGGGGGACTACAGATGCAGGGGTTTATCTCAATAAAAACAAGGAGGGGCTATGAAACATTTAGGATGTATTTATCGAAAGCTGGAACTAAGTAAAGCGTGAAAAAACAACGGTGATGATTTCGTTAACTTTCTATAAAACCAGCAGAACAGATTGATAGAAAAATAATGGACAGACGGTTGACAAACTGATAGACAGATGTACGAACAGGTAAGTGTTTAGATAGACAGACAGACAGACGAATGAAATGATTTATAAAAAAAGGGGAACTTTTAAAGAATCTTTTATCAAATATTATATCTATAGAAACTGGTAAGAGCAAACGACTCCTTTAAATGGACACACATTACAGTGGTTTTAGCTGAACCGTGCGTGTGGTGTTAAAAGCCCAGTTACTATTGAGACCCTTGTGTTGTTCATTGTTTCGTTCATAATGGCACGTTCGTACAAATACGGATACCAGGCATATGAAAATTACATCAAATTAAAATGAGAGAGCTTATTGGTTGATCGTGTTGAACTAAGGCACGTGCTAAGTTTTTGTGACGCCTACCGTTTTAAATTTCTCTCAATTTGCGAGCAATGCGTGAAGACCTCATATGAAACAGCTTTCATTTCTAGTGATATTTTACCACAAAGTCTTATTACTTTTCGTGCGAAAGGCGCATGTGTTTTCTGTGCTGAAGTGTAAAACGCTAGATATAATAAATTATTGAGTTTTTTTTTTATTCCACGTTTTAACAGGGATTTAGAAACTTCTTCATTTACCGAGATTGATGCATTTAATTTCTAAAAGTTTATTTGTAAAGAAATCAATTCGACTATCTGACAAAACGTACAGCATTTTTACTGAACTGTAAAAAAGCCAAATTTCTTCTTTGTAGTCAACCAATAAGAGAATCGTGGGTTAACTTTGAAACTGCACGCACTGTTCTGTTGTATAGTGAGCAATAACAGTCGGGAAATTTGACAAACGATCAGTTGTAAAAGAGATTATTTAATATGGTCATTTGTGCATCGGGTAAGTTAAAACACAAATGGAAGAGAACAGTACACTAAGGTTCTTTGCATTAAATAACGTAAACTGATGATGAAAACATCCTTAATAAAAACTGTAATTTCGGAATGAGAAAAAATAGTTGTTGGAGAAGAGCTGGTAATTTAGTTTTTTATCATTTCACTATACAATTTACTTATAGGTTCAATTTATGTATACTATTTTAATTGTACCATGTTTAATTTTTTGTTTCCTCGTTTTAGTTGTTTTTTGTTGTTTTTTTTTGCCTATTCTTCCTTATTTTTACTTGTCTATTTTTACAAACAGCCATGGTTTCTGATGGTTCAACGGTAATATTAAGGGCTTAGATGCTAAAATTCAAAGTTCAATCTCTACGATGAGCAGAACAACAGATAGCCCGTTTTTTAATGTGTAGCTTTGCGTTTTAACAAAAACAAAGGTGTCTTCTTATATTATCATCATATCTTCAACAATTTAGACACCGCCTGCCGATATTCTAACCATCTCTGATGACAAACAAGCTAATACTCGAACGTATCATAGCTTTTAGTGCCGTATGTACAAACGAAGCTTGAAAACGATATACAAAATTATTATAGCGTAACATTGTTTAGGCGTAACATTCAGGAGTAGACCCTGGTGCTAGATCGGTACCTCTTGTTAGGAATACCTGATAATAGTTATGTTCCCCAAGTAATGTAGGAATACCTGATAATAGTTATGTTCCCCAATTAATGTAGGAATACCTGATAATAATTATGTTCACCAATTAATGTAGAAATACCTGATAATAGTTATGTTCCCCAAGTAATGTAGGAATACCTGATAATAGTTATGTTCCCCAATTAATGTAGGAATACCTGATAATAGTTATGTTCACCAATTAATGTAGGAATACCTGATAATAGTTATGTTCCCCAAGTAATGTAGGAATACCTGATAATAGTTATGTTTCCCCAAGTAATGTAAGAATACCTGATAATAGTTATGTTCCCCAATTAATGTAGGAATACCTGATAATAGTTATGTTCCCCAATTAATGTCGGAATACCTGATAATAGTTATGTTCACCAATTAATGTAGGAATACCTGATAATAGTTATGTTCACCAATTAATGTAGGAATACCTGATAATAGTTATGTTCCCCAATTAATGTAGGAATACCTGATAATAGTTATGTTCCCCAATTAATGTAGGAATACCTGATAATAATTATGTTCCCCAATTAATGTAGGAATACCTGATAATAGTTATGTTCCCCAATTATTGTTTTATAGAAGATTTACAGTCCCGCGTTTAACCCAACTTCAACTTTCAAAGTTAATTTGTTCTCCCTTTTTTCAAAGACTGTCTACAACTGAAACCGAAGAGCGGTACATTATTACAAGCTAGGAATTTCAAAAGATAATAATTCGTATAGCATATAGTTTACCGCCCCAAGAAAACATGTAGTAATTTGTTGTTTTGTGGTGTGTGTGTGTGCCTTATATCTTTAAAAAATACAGAGAAATCAGAAACAAGATTTTATAAATCGCTAATTGGTACAGTCACTGCAAAATCCACGCTTATTTTAATATAGATTTCGTAAAAAGCAGATGGACGTCATCACGGTATACGAGAGTGGGGAAACCAGAATTGTTCAAATTTACTTTACAGCGAGCATAAACGTGACGCATAATAACCAGCTGCACACGTGTGTACATATAACAAAACCGTTCGACGTGTGTGCGATGTCAAAGGTTGTCTATAGAAGCTTCAGGCGAAACATTTTTTTTTATTATTTTTTTTTTATGAGAAGTAACTTTTTAAACACCTGGTAAGCTAATATGTTTAGTTCTATAAACATTAGTCTGTAGGCACAATGAACTGTTAAACGATCAGTGATTCTGAAACAGCTGGTTTCAGCGAAGTGGTTGTAATTCAGTAAACTCGACTCTCTGCCAAAAAGATGAATCTCTCGCTCTTTCTTCTCCTTGTTTTTTTTAAGATTGTAGTATCTTTTCAAAATAATGTAAGATAAATAAAGTATTCCATTTTCGCGACTATACGCTACAAAAACGTATTTGGAAAGGCTTCAACCTCTTGTCTCTTTATTCGACTCCTCTGAATTCGATATTTATTTTAACTTGTACTTAGTAAAGAAACTTTAAAACTTTACAGTCAAAAGTGCCTTGTTAAGACGACTATTTATATGGTTGTGATAATGCTGCTCATTATGTGAATCCCCAAACCAAAGTAGCGATAAAAAAAAGACGTGAAAACACCATTATTTTACTTACATTCCTGGTTTTAGTTCACACTTTATCCGCATGTTGTAAACCTTTAACCACTAATTACTATATTTTACTTAAAAAAAAAGAGTCTTCATGTAAAGGTAAAGAAAACGAAAACCTAACTAACCCTGTTATCAAAACTAACTAACCCTGTTATTAAAACCTAACTAACCCTGTTATCAAAACCTAACTAACCTTGTTATTAAAACCTAACTAACCCTGCTATTAAAACCTAACTAACCCTTATAGTAAAACCTAACTAACCTGTTATTAAAACCTAACTAACCCTGTTATTAAAACCTAACTAACCCTGATAGTAAAACCTAACTAACCCTGTTATTAACACCTAACTAACCCGGTTATTAACACCTAACTAACCCTGATATTAAAATCTAACTCGTCCTGTTATTAAAACCTAACTAACCCTGTTATTAAAACCTAACTAACCCTGATATTAAAACCTAACTAACCCTGATATTAACACCTAACTAACCTTGATATTAACACCTAACTAACCCTGATATTAAAATCTAACTTGTCCTGTTATTAAACCTAACTCGTCCTGTTACTAAAACCTAACTAACCCGATATTAAAATCTAACTCGTCCTGTTATTAAAACCTAACTAACCCTCTTATTAATCGGTGTATTTTAGAAATGTTTTATTGATATTCATTATCCGACTATATTCAACCAGGAGGAACAGATAAATAGGGAAAGATTTAACTATAACGTCTAGTCTGAAACTAATCTGAGATTTTATGGTATTAGTCTCATAATTATCAGGTAACATAACATTCTTAAACGGAACTTCTTTTTATAAATGTAGATAAACGTTTAACAACAATATTTATACATAATAATAATACAAGTAAAAATGCTCTAACCATATGCCAGTGATTATTAGTCAAGAACTGTGTGACAATATGTAAAAATTATGCTATAATAACTGTTGCTTTCAAAAACCAAGCAGTTTTATATAGGAACTACTTATACCACTAGGTGGTGTAGTAAGGATAAACCGATAGAATGAATCGTGTTGTTGCGAATAGTGAAATGTCTATAATAGTGTTGTAAGCAAGGTTAATTTTATTTCGTATGAGTCATCGTTCGTAGAGGTGTTGTTGTGTGTGTGTCACTTTTCAGCACACGTGGTTAAGGCACTCGACTTGCAATTGGAGAGTCGCGGGTTCGAAACACAGTTGTCGATCATGTTCACCCTTTCAGCCGCATGGGCGTTATAATGTGACGGTCGATCCCACTATTCGTTAGTAAAGGAATGGCCCAAGAGTTGGCGGTAGGTGGTGTTGACTAGCTGCCTTCCCTCTAGTCTATCATTGCTAAATTATGGTCGGCTAGCGTAGATAACCCTCGTGTAGCTTTGCGCGAAATTCAAAACAAATCAAACCAAATTTTCGACTTGAGATGGCCCGAGTCCCCCTAATGATTAGCGTGCCAGACTATGGATCTGTGGGATCAGCTTTCGCGTCTCATTAGTGCCAATATTAAAAACCAAACTCCGCACTTTTGGCCGTGGCTGCGTTATAGTCTATCAGCTTAAAATTAAGGACAGATATGCAACTTTATGCAAAATTCCTAAGAAAACAAAAACCAATACGGTTTGAGGCACTTATTAACAGCTAGTTCCGGTGAAGACGTTCTAGTAATTACTTCCAGTTCCAGTCAGTCTAATGAATAACTACTTCCAATGACGTCACTCTGCTAGTTACTTCCGGTTCGAGTCAGTTTGATTAATAAGTTAATATTAACATCTAGTTCTGGCGAAGACGTTCTAGTAATTACTTCCGGTTCGAGTCAGTCTAATTAATAACTACTTTCAATGACGTCACTCTACTAGTTATTTCCGGTTCGAGTCAGTCAGTCAGCAACAGAAAGCACTTCATGCAGGAATTATAATAATAATAGAATTATTATTTATTTAAAATAACATCTCATCTGTAACGTCGTTCCCTTGACAAATTGACTTAAATAACAAACTTTGCAATATAACTTCTAATACACTTGGAACGTATAGATCAGCGTAAAGTAACTTAAATAACAGACTTTGTATGATAACTTCTAACATACTTGGAACGTAGAGATCACTGTAAAGTAACTTAAATAACAGACTTTGCAAGATAACTTCTAACATACTTGGAACGTATAGATCAGCTTAAAGTAACTTAAATTACAGACTTTGTATGATAACTTCTAACACACTTGTAACGTATAGATCAGCTTAAAGTAACTTAAATAACAGACTTTGTATGATAAATTCTAACACACTTGTAACGTATAGATCAGCGTAAAGTAACTTAAATAACAGACTTTGTATGATAACTTCTAACACACTTGGAACGTATAGATCAGCGTAAAGTAACTTAAATAACAGACTTTGTATGATAACTTCTAACACACTTGTAACGTATAGATCAGCGTAAAGTAACTTAAATTACAGACTTTGTATGATAACTTCTAACAAAATAAATCTGGGATCATTTTCGTAACCGCAAAGTTTTGTTCAGAAACTCTATCAAAATCTATTTACAAAAGAATACACAACTAACCGAAATCATTTTCTCTCTACAGTTGCTTTTGTTTCAAATGATCAAAAGATTTCCAGCTGAGATGTTTTTTTTTGTAATATAAATTAACACGAACAAGGCGTAACGAACAAATGTTATTATATTAAGATCATAAAAGAAGGTAATGAGTACAAAAATACGACAATATTCATATACCCGTGATTGCAGTAATTACAGATGTTCCCAGTGTAGTGTCGAAGGTGTTGTGTTTGACAGATCATATTTAATTGAAAGTTTGTCCACTAAAACCGAAAGTCCAAAGTAGAACTTCGTTGTGAAACACTGAAAAGGCGGTCTAAAAGTTTAGGTTCCTCGTGAAGAGGGTAGAGGAAGGGTGTTTCTAGTAGCGATGGTAGAACGTCTGGGGAAGTTTGTGCAAGAACATTTGGAAAACCTGCAAGTTTGCGTTTTCTGAACGAATGTTGTAAACACAGCCAGCTTGTTTGTTCTGTACTGCCAACAGCATTTCCATTGATGTGGATTATAACTTACATCCAGCTTACTTGCTGGCAGTGGATGTTTGTTTATACATTTTGTATTCTATCGTAATACGTGGCTATAATCTGCAATGTACGATCACAATTTTTTTGAGAAACTGCCATGTCTTTAACTATACTTTCTTTACATTCAAAACATTGATAATCTAGTTAATACTTCACAAACTAGATGGCGGCAGCGACACGACTAAATACATAAATTACATTGAACGATTGCTGGTTGATGCTAATCATAATTGTTGAGTTGCCTTTAATATGTATATATATATATTAAGAACCCGTTAGAATAGATAATTTGGTTTCACTTTTTAATAACAGGCATTGCTTAAAAATTTATAAAATCGTATACAACAACTATTTAAAATTGTTTGCCTAGTTTAAACTTAAACAGTAATATCTAGACTTTGTTCTGGGTATCCCCCAGTGGCACAAAGGTAAGTCTAACAGCCTATAGAGCTAAAAGCCGAGCTTCGATACCTGTGGTTGTCTCAGCACTGATAGCTCATTGTGTACCAAGATTCGTAACATCAAACCTGGAAGGTTGAAGCGCTCACAAAAAGAGTGCATGTCAATAAGACTTTTTCTTGGCCCATAAAATCTGTAACTTAAATAAATTCACGAAAACAACTTCAGAATCGTTTCTTTGTTGTTGTTTTCTATGAACATTAGCCATGCGTTCTATAAAGTACCATTACGGAGTGAACCCAGGGAAGTCCAAAAAATAATAATTGAATGTATACAATACGGAGGTTCTGCAATGTAAAGTACGGTAGTATTTGTATGTCGTGTGCCAATATCCTCTAGTAAAAAAAAAAATTAGTAGTTTATACGGTTTAAAAGAAATGTTTATTAAGGTGGGTCCGTCAAGAATGCTGTAGGTAAGACTGTGTTTGTTCAGTCAAGTTATGACATAGTTCTAATGGCCTTATACTTGTTTTGTTGAGAACAGTCTCTGTGTATTTCGGTGTTCATCTTTTGGTGTTGTAGAAGAACGAGTCTTTAGTTTGATTTAATATATGCGTCCGATGCATATGTAAAAAACTCAATCAGAAAAAGCCAGTCTACTTAATTCAGGCCGACATTGACTGAAAAACGGGCCTAACACCAACAGCAGAAAATTACATCACTATTCTCGATTTGGAGTGTTCACTTAACTCTCCAAAAGTTATTGAAAAAATTATCGTTTTTTTTTTTCCTTGTTAGTAAGTATTAACATCTTCTGCATAAAGGAATACCAGAAATTCTTGAATCAAACAATATGGGATGTTATCTGTAAAAAGTCATGTTAGCATCATTCTAATCTGCCACAACTGTATAAAATGTATTTAAGACGCAGAACCAAGTAACATACTCGTATTAAAGAAAACTGTTGTCATCACGTAACAGTACCCAATCCCCAGCTAGTGTAAGAAACTGTTGTTACCACGTAACAGTACCCAATCCCCAGCTAGTGTAAGAAACTGTTGTTACCACATAACAGTACCTAATCCCCTGCTAGTGTAAGAAACTGTTGTTACCACGTAACAGTACCCAATCCCCAGCTAGTGTAAGAAACTATTGTTACCACGTAACAGTACCTAATCCCCTGCTAGTGTAAGAAACTGTTGTTACCACATAACAGTACCTAATCCCCTGCTAGTGTAAGAAACTGTTGTTACCACGTAACAGTACCCAATCCACAGCTAGTGTAAGAAACTGTTGTTATCACGTAACAGTACCCAATCCCCAGCTAGTGTAAGAAACTTTTGTTACCACGTAACAGTACCCAATCCCCTGCTAGTGTAAGAAACTGTTGTCATCACGTAACAGTACCTAATTTCCAGTTAATGTTAGCGATTTTTTCATCCACGAAACCTTACTTTACCGCGGTTGTCAACAACATTTATTAATGGAAACTCTTTCTTACCTACCATTATGCCTTGTTGAATTTAGTCTAAAGGTTTCAACTGTAATCAATGTGCAGAGATCACACGTGAAGTGCAATAGGCATAGTAAATCAGTAACTACCTTAGAAATACAGTCCAATAATCATTTAGAGCAAACTACCTACAACTAATGATACAAGGTCACTATTGATAAACAGAAGTGAGAACAGAAAACTTATTTATTGCTTAGAGTGGTTTCGACAAAGGAACCAGGTTCACTGTGGATAAACAAAACAATGAGTAAACTTTCGGTTCAGTTATGCGATCACTCCTGTTTTTCCACAGTGAGCCTGGTTTCTTTGTCGAAGCCATTCTAAACAATGAGTAAACTTTCGGTTCAGTTATGCGATCACTCCTGTTTATCCACAGCGAATCTGGTTTCTTTGCCGAAACGACTCTAAACAATGAGTAAATTTCCGGTTCAGTTATGCGATCACTTCAGAGTGGCTTCGACAAAGGAACCAGGTTCACTGTGGATAAACAGGAGTGCTCGCATAACTGAACCGGAAGTTTACTCATTGTTTAGAGTGGCTTCGACAAAGAAACCAGGTTCGCTGTGGATAAACAGGAGTGCTCGCATAACTGAACCGGAAGTTTACTCATTGTTTAGAGTGGCGTCGATAAAGGAACCAGATTCACTGTGGATAAAGAGGAGTGACAGAAGAACTGATTTATTGTTCAAAGTAGGCTTAAACAAATGAATTACAATTACTATGAATAAAGAGGAGTGATAAAAAAAGGCGAAGAGATATCGCAAAACAGAAGTTAAGGCTTACTTTTTGTTCAGATTAAAACTGAATAAATCCGTCAGGATTAATATGGCTAATTAGAAATACTCGTAGAATTAAAGATGCAGTCTTCTTAATACGGAGTTTAATATACAATCAATATTTTCGGATTTATTTGGATCATTTTCACAATTCTTAGCAAAAATAATGACAATTACTTTTGCATAAGATTTTACAGAAGATTTTTCAGTCATTATGATATAATATAATATTCTAGTTTTATAAACACTGCTAGTGACTCAACCCTGTCTTAGAACTATAGTTAGAGAAACACTTTACGATCAAAGGCTCTATATGTGGCCTTAGTTTCTTTACTGTATGTGTTAATCATTGAAAACTCAGTGGGTTTGATTTAAGTTTTGACAGCTCGAATACCCAATATAAGAAGGAAAATGTTGTAATATAATTACCGTATTTAATGGGAACGACTTAAAATTCTCCATCACAAAGACAACAGGTATAGCGTAGAGGTTAGCGAGCCGGGCTTGTGGATCTAAGGGTTAAACGTAGAAGTTAGAGAGCCAGGCTTGTGGATCTAAGGGTTAAACGTAGAAGTTAGAGAGGCGGGCTTGTGGATCTAAGGGTTAAACTTAGAAGCTAGTGAGCCGGGCTCGTGGATCGAAGGGTTAAAGGCCCGAAACGTGATGCCGCTAAACAAGTTCCACACTATCATCTGTGGACGCGATATAAAAGTAACAATCAATCACCTTTTTTGTTTTTTTTATGTTGCAAGCAGGCTGTCATCATTCTTGTCAAAAGTTCAAAATTAAAAACGGCCAGGAGTTTCTGACCTGACATTTTACCCACGTGCACATTAG
>NW_013673734.1:10885-14555 GCF_000517525.1 Limulus polyphemus
AATCGGGTTGAAAAACACCCCACTAGTTGTTCACTTGGGTTCAGAGTTGTTAAAAACACCCCACTAGTTGTTTACTTGGGTTCAGAGTTGTTAAAAACACCCCACTAGTTGTTCACTTGGGTTCAGAGTTGTGTTAAGGTTAAAAACACCCCAATAGTTGTTCACTTGGGTTCAGAGTTGTTAAAAACACCACCACTAGTTGTTCACTTGGGTTCAGAGTTGTTAAAAACACCACCACTAGTTGTTCACAGAGGTTCAGAGTTCTGTTAAGGTTACAAACATCACTAGGTGTTCAACTGGCTTCACAGTGACGTTAAGGTTAAACTCGCCAATAGTTATTCAACTGGTTTTAGAGTGACGTTAAAGTTAAACACGCCACTTGTTGTTCAACTGGCTTCACAGTGACGTTAAGGTTAAACTCGCCAATAGTTATTCAACTGGTTTTAGAGTGACGTTAAAGTTAAACACGCCACTTGTTGTTCAACTGGCTTCACAGTGACGTTAAAGTTAAACACGCCACTTGTTGTTCAGCTGGCTTCAGAGTGACGTTAAGTTAAACAAACCAATAGTTGTTCAGTTTGATTCAAAGTGGTGTTAAGGTTGAACACAAAAATAATTGTTCAACTGGCTTCATAGTGGTGCTATGGTTAAACAAATCTCAAGTTCTTCAGTTAACTTCAGAGTGAAAGCTTTACCGAAGAGTTACGTTACGGTTAAAACACGTCAGTAGTTGTTCAGCTGGCTTCAGAGTGAAGGTTAAAAATCCCACAAACTATTCTGCTCGCTGAAGAGTAAAGATTAAAAACATCACAAGCTCTTCAGATTACTTTACAGTGATATTAAAGCTAAACACACCATCAGCGGTTCATCTTATTGAAGAGTGAAAGTTAAACCAATTACTGATTAGGTTACTGAAAATGATCTTAAGAGTAAAAATAACTGTAGGTTTTAAGCTCAATGAAACATCACTAGCAGTTCAGCTTACTAAAGAGTGACATTAAGGTTAAAACATCACCAGCAGATCAACTTACTTTCCAGTGATATTAAGGTTAAAATATCACTAGCAATTCAGCTTACTAAAGAATGACATTACGATTAAAATATCACTAGCAATTCAGCTTACTAAAGAATGACATTACGATTAAAACATCCCTAGCAGTTCAGCTTATTAAAGAGTAGTATTAAGGTTAAAACGTCATTAGCAGTTCAGCTTACTAAAGAGCGATATTAAGGTTAAAACGTCATTAGCAGTTCAGCTTACTAAAAAGTGGTATTAAGGTTAAAGCTTCACCAGCAGTTTGGCTTACTAAAGAATGGCATTACGATTAAAACTTCACTAGCAGTTCAGCTTACTTTACAGAGATGTTAAGGTTAAAACATCATTAGAAGTTTAACTTACTAAAGAGTAAAGATTATAAACACCAATATAACATAAATATTTGCCCATTAAGCCTTTGTGTGTTCTATTGGTCAGTTCACGTGGAGTGAAGAGCAAGCGAACATGAAATACTAGAGACAAGACTACACATCGAAAATATTTGTTAATTTAGTTTTCAAATTGTAATTACTTTTTTAATACAATAACTCCAGAGTCAGGGAGGTCAGGATCGGACGATGATATTTGTAAAGAAAGAACCTCTCCTGTCTCCTTACAACATTCACTGATAGAGTTAGAAAGTTATCATTAGAAGCTCTCCTGTCTCCTTACAACATTCATTGGTAGAGTTAGAAAGTTATCATTAGAAGCTCTCCTGTCTCTCTATCACCATCACTGATAGAGTTAGAAAGTTATCATTAGATGCTCTCCTGTCTCTCTATCACCATCACTGATAGAGTTAGAAAGTTATCATTAGATGCTCTCCTGTCTCTCTATCACCATCACTGATAGAGTTAGAAAGTTATCATTAGAAGCTCTCCTGTCTCCTTACAACATTCATTGGTAGAGTTTAACTCTATCAGTGATTGTGATAGAGAGACAGGAGAGCTTCTAATGATAACTTTCTGGTATTTTTAAGAAGCACTCCTGTCTCCTTATCACAATCACTGATAGAGTTAAGATGTTTAAGAAGCTCTCCTGTCTCCTTATCACAATCACCGATAGAGTTAAGATGTTTTTAAGAAGCTCTCCTGTCTCCTTATCATACTCAGCAATAGAGCCAAACATATTAATTAAAAGCTTTACTTCTCTACGATCTCAACACTTGAGTACAATAGTTCAAACTGAAATCTTTTCAGTCTCGTTACGAAAAGGTTTACTGAAAAAAACAATAAAAATTGTGACGTCAATAGTTTCATAATGTCGTAAAAACTGTTTACAAGTTACACTATCAAGTGATATTGGCACAAACTTAACGTTATCGTTCAAAGTTCTCGAGATTACTATCATCCCGTGTATTCCCGTCTGTAGGGGACCATAATGAGCTAGTAGAGCAGGAGTCTAATGCTTCACAATCTACCCTGTTGAGAGTTGATGATATGTCGCGAAACAAAATCCTAGCATTTCGTGTAAAATGTGACTAGTCATTCCTTTCTTTTCTGTTGATATGGCTATGCATACCCAATATTTTCTGTCAAGTAAGAATACGTGGAAATCCACAAGTATTTGTTCAAATGCAAAAATCGCGAGTGCAACTCACAATATATTATTACTTTTCTGATACGACTTTAATAACTCGACCCAGCTTGGACGACAACTGTAGTGTTATTGCTCTCATGGATATAATGTCTTTGTTTGAAAGCCTATTGTCTTATAAATACCTAATTCAGCGTAATTAGCACAAAACTAAGAATGGTGATATGTAATTGACACAAACAAAATATGGTGGTATGTAATTGACACAAACAAAAGAATGTTAATGTGTAATTGGCACAAACGAAAGAATCATGATATGTAATTGACACAAACAAAATATGGTGATATATAATTGACACAAACAAAATATGGTGATATGTAATTGACACAAACAAAATATGGTGGTATGTAATTGACACAAACAAAAGAATGTCAATGTGTAATTGGCACAAACAAAATATGGTGATATGTAATTGACACAAACAAAATACGGTGATATGTAATTGACACAAACAAAATATGGTGGTATGTAATTGACACAAACAAAAGAATATTAATGTGTAATTGGCACAAACGAAAGCATATTAATGTGTAATTGGCACAAACGAAAGAATCATGATATGTAATTGACACAAACAAAATATGGTGATATATAATTGACACAAACAAAATATGGTGATATGTAATTGACACAAACAAAATATGGTGGTATGTAATTGACACAAACAAAAGAATATTAATGTGCAATTGGCACAAACGAAAGAATCATGATATGTAATTGGGGCAAACAAAAGAATGGTGATATGTAATTGACACAAACAAAGTATGGTGATATGTAATTGACACAAACAAAATATGGTGATATGTAATTGACACAAACAAAATATGGTGATATGTACACCAACCTAATAACTCTTCTCATTTCCATTACGTTTATAGAGAAGTGAAAAGCCTGTAGGTATGTATATAGCATAATTACGTTTATAGAGAAGTGAAAAGCCTGTAGGTATGTATATAGCATAATTACGTTTATAGAGAAGTGAAAAGCCTGTAGGTATGTATATAGCATAATTACGTTTATAGAGAAAGTGAAAAGCC
>NW_013673734.1:15555-31835 GCF_000517525.1 Limulus polyphemus
CCTGTAGGTATGTATATAGCATAATTACGTTTATAGAGAAGTGAAAAGCCTGTAGGTATGTATATAGCATAATTACGTTTATAGAGATAAGTGAAAAGCCTGTAGGTGTGTATATAGCATAATTACGTTTATAGAGAGAAGTGAAAAGGCTGTAGGTATGTATTTAGCATAATTACGTTTATAGAGAAGTGAAAAGCCTGTAGGTATGTATATAGCATAATTACGTTTATAGAGAAGTGAAAAGCCTGTAGGTATGTATATAGCATAATTCGTTTATAGAGAAGTGAAAAGGCGTTATGTTTGAGTCAGTAAGTCGATAATGCTCGACGATGTTTTGTTTTCGGCAGTATCATACTTTAATAACTTCTTTCAGATGTTGGAACCATATTTTTTGAGTCAACAATTAAGTTACTGGAATAGTTCCTATTGATACAATTGTATATTGTAACAATGTTAAAGAAGATAAGGTCAATGATAGCATAACACACTAACTATTAATTAGAAATATTACTGAACCACAAAGAATAAATAACATTAACATTTCATGAAACAAAACCCCGTTTCACTGGATGACTGCCGATTATGCGTTTTAAAAGATAGATAGAGGCTGGAGGACACTCAAACAATACAGCTCCTGACATTTAATTCAATGATAAGAAAAAAATCGATTTGAGGTGATTTGAAGCACAGCCTTTATAGGTAATATAATAGAGCAATGAGCTTGTATGCTATATACATACCTACAGAGTTAATACAATGCTGGAACAATCATAACATTGTTCCAGCATTGTATTAACTCAAACAAAACCTTATTCCATTTATTTAATAATCAAAAGACGTCGTTCTTTCGTCTTATTGATTCAACAAAGATTGTTTCAGTAACTTGTCAATCAATACAATATTTCATCATTGTATTCACTCTAAAGACTTTGTTCTGTCGTCTTACTGATTCAATGTACCCGTATTATGTTGAATCAAATAAAACAATGTCCCATCATTTTGTTGAATTAAGATCTATAGTTGTATTATATTATTGACGCAGCAGAGATAAAAAATCTACGATTTACATATGATTCAAGTTAAGCTACCAGAAATGTTATAGTATATTCAGATTTTCTTTTTTTCATCGTTTCGTCCAGTGACAAAAGACTATAAACACGAGGACGCTTTTGAGCTGACTCAAATCTTAACGAAAAAACAAGATAACACTCGAATTATCCCAGTGTTTAATATTTACTATCAGTTTCGCAACAGTATTGCGATACATGACTGTTAAACAATATCCAAAGTTATTTATAAAACGCATCACCGGGATCAAGCTTACCGGAGGTAATCCAAGAAGAAGATATGAACTTATATTTAACTTATACAAATGTATAGACTTTGAGATTGAGATATTTTAAACCATCTCTGACAAAGCATGTTTGCTGTTTCTAATTACAAATCACGATGTTACGGCCTGGCATGGCCTGGTGGTTAGGGTGCTCGACTCGCAATCTGCAGATCGCGGGTTCGAATCCTCGTCCCGCCAAGTATTCTCCCCCTTTCAGCCGTGGGGGTATTATAATGTTATGGTCAATTCCACTGTTCGTTGGTAAAAGAGTAGTCCAAGAGTTGGCGGTGGGTGGTAATGACTAGCTGCCTTTAACTGCTAAGTTAGCGACGGCTAGCGCAGATAGCCCTCGTGTAGCTTTGCGCGAAACTCCAAACAAACGCGATGTTAGAACTGAACTAAAAATGTCGCCACTAGGGGTGTTATATAGATTGTAAATTAATTATGTGAGATGCATCAAGATGTACAGATGCTTAGAAGCGTTTGGAAATACAGAAAAGCATCTTCAGATGAAGATAATTTCTTACTGTATTATTACTATTACAGACTTTCATCATCGTGATTTTCAAGGCATCATCTGTTCGTTCACGATCTAACGGTAAGAATAATTCATATACGTGTTTTACCTACCAGTTAACCTAGTTGCCCAGTAACACAAGAGTTACAATACGGAACGTGATAAGTACAGAGATTAAGACTGTTATGACACTCAGTCCAACTTCACAAGAATCATGTTCATTGTTGACTGGTTGACAATACTCGGCGATGTATGGTCTGTCAGTTACTTGAAAAATAAGTTTATAACTCACTATCTGTAGCATGCCTGCAGAACAAGGGTGGCACATAAGTTTGTGGTTTCTTCAACGTTATATAAGTCCAGCGTAAAGACGCTGTCAGCAAACACTTCAATACTGGTAATGGTAGAATTTGATAATATAAAATATTAATATTCGTATACTTGTTTTACATTTCATACTTTGAACGTTGACGAGGCACCTGCACAGAGTCTCTCTTACACACACACACACACACACACACACACGCAGATATATAAATATGTATATTGGAATAAGAATAACTTCTGGCCAAAGTATTACTGTTATGACAAAGAATTTTGAAATAAAGATAACTTCTGGCCGCATCATTACTATTGCTATAGTAGCTTTGAATATGAGACATTGTGGCTATTTATTTTGATATTTTCACAGATTATTGTATGGGCCCTGTCTGTGTAGACACTCTCTTTCATCATTCTAACATTGTAATTTGTGTCCTAGTTTGATTTCCCGCCTCTTATATATGTTGATTTTGTCCCAGCTGTTTGAAACTAAAAATCATTTAAGGAGGACTCGTGTCTCGTCTTATCTTTCCCTTTTGACGTTATGTATATGTATACAACAAAACTGCCAGGAGTCTATAACTGTCACGTTAAAAATGTATATGTATACAACAAAACTGCCAGGAGTCTATAACTGTCACGTATAAATTTGTTTTTAATTGTTCTTCGAAGATATGTAAAACGTATGACTTTTGGAAACTAGGAATCTATCTCTTTTACTCTGGTGCAACTCTAGGAATCTATCTCTTTTACTCTGGTGCAACTCTAGGAATCTATCTCTTTTACTCTGGTGCAACTCTAGGAATCTATCTCTTTTACTCTGGTGCAACTCTAGGAATCTATCTTTTTTACTCTGGTGCAACTCTAGGAATCTATCTCTTTTACTCTGGTGCAACTCTAATAAACATTCCCAACTTATTAACTTAGTCTTCTGATGATAAATGGAGGGGTGGAAATATTCAGAGTTGTTGAATACTTAGCTTTTCAATAATATATATATAAAGACTTTGCCGCCAAACAGATTTCTGTGTGTTTTGTATTGTTATTCGGGCCAAGTATGGCTTAGCTGTGGCCGTACCCGGAAGTGAATTTACAGTTCGAGACCCGTTGCTGTAAATATATATATATATATATAAAGACTTTGCCGCCAAACAGATTTCTATGTGTTTTGTATTGTTATTCGGGACAAGTATGGCCTAGCTGTAGCCGTACCCGGAAGTGAATTTACAGTTCGAGACCCGTTGCTGTAAATATATATATATATATATATATATGTGCTCCGCACTTCGAAACTGTGGGTCCGCTGTAAAAAAAAAAAGACGTTCAAATCTCATTATTTAATCAGACAATAGTATGCGGTGGGTGCCCCTTGAATAACTGCCTTCTCTCTAGTCAACTTGCTCAAAATTAGGGACGGCTGTGCGTAGGTAGCCCTTTTCTGACTTTTCGCGAAATTTTGAAATGAATAAACACACACACACACAAACTTATACAGGCTGTTTATTCCGAAGTAAATTTCCTCCAGTAACTGAGCGGTAAATCTGGCGGCTTATAACGTTTAAAACCGGGCTTCGATACCCGTGGTGAGCACAGCACCGATAGCTCATTGTTTACTTTTGCGCTTAGCAATAAACAAACGTTTTTTGTTGTTGTTTTTTTCCTTTGGAAGAAGATTAACGAAAAAAAAGATCTTGCCTTTGAATCATTTTGTAACTAAATCATATATATTTGCTTAGTATCGACCAGTACGATTAGCCAGCTGAAAGTGTTTTCAACGGCGTATCGCGGCACGAAATTTGGACCTTCCGATCCATAGCTTACCGCGTTAATCACTAGACCTTGGCTCGCCCTATGAAATATAAAGCTTTTGTTTATTAAATCGGGTTTGCAAACAATAAGCACGTCTGACTGAGTTCAGTGGGTTTCAACTAGAGGGCACTGACGGTTAGGCGGTAAATTTTGATCCTCAACTTGTTTATCGAAATCACAACCGTAACTGAACGAGTTTAATTTACAACGTATGAATAAGCAAAAAAATTTTGATATACATGTGAATTCCGTTGAAATCCAATATGTTTATCCAGTATATATATATATATATATATATATAGAAATAGCCGTGCAATGCCAGCCTTCATCATCATAATAATGAAATCAACTTCTATAATCTATGACACATCACAAGGGAAAGAGCTCAAGAGGTCAATCTTCTTGTAACATTTACAGGATATTATTTATAGGATATTAATCGTAATTAAGTAACAGTAGTCCTAGCGAAATCCGTTCCATTACGCGTACATATATACTTTTATATATAAAATATATATAAATAAAATAAAAATCGTATATATATATTTTTTATTAATGATCGATCAGAAGTCATTTCAATTTATATAATTTCTACCAGAGGGCGCTATAAATATGTAAGTCATGAAAAAGAACTTCCCTCATCAGTTGCTATGTTAATTTCGAACTGTAAATGTTATAAAAGCTGCAACGTCTATAAACATACCTACTTAGTTAGTAGTTATTAGAAACGTTATTGTCACCATCAATCATTATATATATACATATAAATGTATACTGGACATGCTAATAAACCTGGATGATATTTATTATAAGCATAAAACTCAAAGTACGTCATTTAACATCTAAAAACCTCTATAGAGGGCGCTAAAATAAAAAACATTCAAATGAAAGAGAAACCTATTCTTGAATACTGTCTGAGAAGAAACTTGATTTGTCGTTACACGTTCACAAGGTTACATAACAAGTAGTAGATTCTAATTTTCCAGAATACAAACTAATAAATAAAGTAAATTATACGGGAATGTGATAATCAATACAGGGCGTTTTGTTCCAGAAACTTTAAAAGAGATTTAAGGTGCTATTGTTTTTCTCAAACAGTTTTATTTAGAAGTGGTTTGTTTTAAAAAAAAAAGCTGGACCTTCTGCGATATGTCCGTCGCGGGGATCCGATCCCAAATTATAGCGTTATAAGTCTCTCACGATTACCGTTGAGCCACAAGGGAAGTTAAGAAAGCTATTTGAATATAAAAATATTGACGTTAGTTTGCTTTCGATTGAACACATCGTGTTTCTTTTATCTGTAAAAAACTTAATGTTTTTTATGCCAAACACTACATTAACATTTGAGATTTTTTTGTGTGTGATATGTAATAAGGAGTAGATGCACACATAATACCAGTTTCATTGTTAGATTAGGGTTATACTCCAGTAATGTGTCAAATTAACGCTGTAAACAGTTTAGTTCAAAAGGTATGCACGTTGCATATCCTAAAAACAATATTAACTGTTTCGTGTTTTAATGCCAGCTGGAACATGAAAAAACGTAGATTTAGCCTACTAAACTTGGGAATCATAACTTTATCCTACCAACACCTAAAAACTCTCTTCCTCCAGATGGGGCTAGAAAACCGTATCTTTATCCTACCAACAACTAATTACTCCCATCCTGTTAGCTGGTATTATGAAACAGTAACTTTATCCTACCAACACCTGATTACTCCCATCCTGTTAGTTGGTACTATGAAACCGTAACTTTATCCTACCAACACCTGATTACTCCCATCCTGTTAGTTGGTACTATGAAACCGTAACTTTATCCTACCAACACCTGATTACTCCCATCCTGTTAGTTGGTACTATGAAACCGTAACTTTATCCTACCAACACCTGATTACTCCCATCCTGTTAGTTGGTACTATGGAAACCGTAACTTTATCCTACCAACACCTAATCACTCTCATCCTGTTAGCTGGTACTATGAAACCGTAACTTTATCCTACCAACACCTAATTACTCTCATCCTGTTAGCTGGTACTATGAAACCGTATCTTTATCCTACCAACACCTAATTACTCCCATCCTGTTAGCTGGTACTATGAAACCGTAACTTTATCCTACCAACACCTGGTTACTCTCATCCTGTTAGTTGGTACTATGAAATCGTAACTTTATCCTACCAACACCTAATTACTCTCATCCTGTTAGCTGGTACTATGAAACCGTATCTTTATCCTACCAACACCTAATTACTCTCATTCTGTTAGCTGGTACTATGAAACCGTAACTTATCCTACCAACACCTAATTCCTCCCATCCTGTTAGCTGGTACTATGAAATCGTAACTTTATCCTACCAACACCTAATTACTCCCATCCTGTTAGCTGGTACTATGAAATCGTAACTTTATCCTACCAACACCTAATCACTCTCATCCTGTTAGCTGGTACTATGAAACCGTAACTTTATCCTACCAACACCTAAAAACTCTCTTCCTCCAGCTGGGGCTAGAAAATCGTATCTTTATCCTACCAACACCTGATTACTCCCATCCTGTTAGCTGGTATTATGAAACCGTAACTTTATCCTACCAACACCTAATCACCCTCATCCTGTTAGCTGGTACTATGAAACCGTAACTTTATCCTACCAACACCTAATTACTACCATCCTGTTAACTGGTACTATGAAACCGTAACTATATACTACCATCACCTAATCACTCTCATCCTGTTAGCTGGTACTATGAAACCGTAACTTTATCCTACCAACACCTAATCACTCTCATCCTGTTAGCTGGTACTATGAAACCGTAACTATATACTACTATCACCTAATTACTCTCATCCTGTTAGCTGGTACTATGAAACCGTAACTTTATCCTGAGCAACGCCTAACAAAAGATAATACTTTACAGAAGCCTTGCAGTAGAACCTAAGGGTCTGTCTATGATTTTTAAAAGTTGAAATAAAAAAAGTTATTTCTTTCCATTTTTCGATCAACCTCCTTTACGCAGCGTTTGAACAAGTTTTTCTAATGTTAAAAAATCCAAAAGACAAGAAAATTAATTTTAAACAACGATTATTGTTAATCTGAAGTATTGTTCTCTATTACGTAGTTTATTCTTAAATTAGATTAAGCTTTATAAAATACTCTAATGTTCTGCGTTGATTTAATTTTGGAGTTAGAACAGAAATGTTGTAATAAGAAAGTATTCAACAGCTAGGAATATATAGCTACTAGAGCAACACGTTACAACGAATCGATGGGAGTGATTACCTGGCGGTGATACAGTCCTTGTACAGACTGTCGAAGTTTTTACAAGACAGCAGCTTACAGCGGTTCACGCCGGGCTGAATGGCTCCTAGACCCCGCAAGATCCTGACCTGCTCCACGTTACATACGATGGGGGTGATGTCCAGCCGCTTCAGTTTGGTGTACACTGTGTGTAGTCCTCCGACCAGGTGTTTCAGGAACACTTCAAAAGCCTGTGGTAGACACAGCAAGTATTCGTTATTTGCTCGGAATGCGGCCACTTTGGCACCGCGGTAATCGATCAGACGACACTCGTTGGCCGCGTCCGCAGGGATTCCCGGTGGAGAACTTGTGTGTATCGCGCGATCCAAGTTGCTGCCGCCGTAAGCCATAAGCGCGGGCGGGGAACAACCTCGAGAAACTAGCTGGGTAGTGCACGGTATATGCAAGGTTTCTAGGCCAAGTTTGCTCGTGTGTCTTGGCAGCATGGGGGCTGTGTCAACCCTGCTGGAGGAGCTGGTGCCTGGTCGGGTGGGAGACAAGGGTGCCTGAGATGTTTTTAGGCTTAGCGGTGTATCAGTTAAACTTCCTGAACCCGATTGCCCGTGATGGTCATCGGAGGTGGATGCCAAGGTCCTTTGGTTGGAGGACTCTAATGAGGGTGAAGTTGACGTTTGTCCTGAATTGAGACAATTTGATCGATTTCCTGTTCCCTGTACGTCACTTCCCGATAGTCCAAGATGACCATTTTTTCTGCTGAGAACATCCAAGAGCTCTTCAGTAGGACTCCTGGTGCTCTTGGTGGTCAACATGTGTGGAGCGGATCCTCTGTCTAAAACACTCGCTTCCATCTGTGTTCTATTTCACACGCTTTCTTTTGAGGACGACAGAAACCTACCAACAATTTATCATAGGTTTTATTGTTATCTGCGCACACGAGGTACGTTGTACACCTCGTGAAGATTGCAAGCCGAGCCGAGCGGCCTCAGTAGTCAGCGGGTCGGTGTAACTACCACTCACACAATAGGCTACAAAAATACGTCATAGCCGTGAAGTTCGCCAGCGAATGACAGCCTGCGGAGATTTCTCATCTAGCAAAGGGGCTTCGATTATCAGCAATGCTTTCACTTATGGCATACAACTTTATATGTTGTTAAAAGTCTGCTCTTTATTCTTTAACTGAACCAAGCACAGAACTCGGCACTTAGCACCAGTGCAAATGTTAAGAATAAGTATTTTGATCACAAAATTATAATCAAATTATACCGAGACTCTTTTTTTTTTTACACTGAAACAATTAGAAAAATATGCGTCTACTTAAAGTTGTCTGAATTAAAAATATATACATCCAAGGTAAGGGGATTCTTTCTTTTAGATATTAACAAAGCGGTTATGCATATAAGCTGAAGTACTAAAAGTGTAGGTTAAAACAAACACAATTACAATAGGAACTAAATTACTTTATAGACAAAATTGAAGTGTAAAGGTTAATCTAGCATCATCACATAGAGCGTACAGTGTTATCTTGGTGATACCAGGTTAACGTAGCATCATCACATAGACCGTAAAGTGTTATGTTGGTGATGCCAGGTTAACCTAGCATCATCACATAGAGCGTACAGTGTTATCTTGGTGATGCCAGGTTAACGTAGCATCATCACATAGACCGTAAAGTGTTATGTTGGTGATGCCAGGTTAACATCGCATCATCACATAGACCGTAAAATGTTATGTTGGTGATGCCAGGTTAACACAGCGTCAGCAGACGAAAATGGACTCTTACGACGATAAAGTCAAATTAACCTAGCATCAGCATATATCAAGTACTTAATTTATATTTAGTATTATCCCCTGCTTAATCAAAGATGTTCATCTTTAACCCCCGCTTAATCATTGATTTCTATCTTTAATTGTAAAACTGGTTTATAAAGCATGGGAGAGATAAAAGAGAAAAAAAAACGAATAAAAACTTCTTAAACTTATATATAAACACTTTTTATACAGACATATTTAAAAAATCTGTTTATAAAACACTCGAGAGAGAGACGAATATCTTGATATTGTCAGCTGTTTTACATTTGGAACGAAGCCACGTTAAAACTTTGTTTACTTAATTTTATTTCAGTTAATTACAAATCTCTATTTCACTGTCAGAAAGATCTAGTTTCAAACGTTTAGTCTTGATATCATTTATGAACGTATTTAAAGAGCAGCGACTACACGCCATATTACAAATAGGCTACTCACCGGCTGAAAATTTAATTTGTAAGCTAGGTTATAAAAACAAAAATGTTGGAAT
Organism: Limulus polyphemus; assembly: GCF_000517525.1. Classification (NCBI taxonomy): domain Eukaryota; kingdom Metazoa; phylum Arthropoda; class Merostomata; order Xiphosura; family Limulidae; genus Limulus; species Limulus polyphemus. The sequence continues at coordinate 25,087 of NW_013673734.1, forward strand.
TAAACGTATAATATATATATATATATATACGCAAAGTGTTCTCTCTTTATATTAACAACGGTAATTACAAATCAAGTTACATGCAAGAAATTAATTTTTCTTTTATACAATACTGAATATAATTACTTTTTGTTTCTTATCAGGTTGTGTGTAAAAGCTTTTAGCAAATACGTTTAAAGAATTTAGTTTCATCTATAATTGATGTATCTTCGTATAGAATTAAATAATTGGTTTTTACCCCTTTTTTTTCTCTCTTGCTGTCGTCATTAATTTCGAGAGTTTTCCCATATATAAAGACAGAAAAAAAAACACTTTGTAAAAGATACGTTACAACTGATGGGAAAAATCAGTGAACAGTTTTGTAAGATATTCTAAGAGTTATAAGACAGACAGACAGCAGAGTCAGGCGAGTAGGTGGACGAAAAGACAGACAGACAGAGGACAAATTGGTACGATATCTAAATATAATATGTAATAAAATATCTAAACTGTAAAATTACTCAGATATGGTGTGACTGTAAAGATACTTAGGTATGTTGTGACTGTAAAAATACTCAGATATAGTGTAACTGTAAAATTACTCAGATATGGTGTGACTGTAAAGATACTCAGGTATGGTATGCTTGTAAAAATGCTCAGTTATGTTGTAACTGTAAAAATGCTCAGTTATGTTGTAACTGTAAAAATGCTCAGTTATAGTGTAACTGTAAAAATACTTAAGTATGATGAAACTGTAAAAACACTCAGGTACGGTGTGAATGTAAATATACTCAGTTATGATGTTACTATAAAGATACTTAGTTATGATGTGACTGTAAATTACTCAATTATGTTGTGATTGTAAATTACTCAATTATGTTGTGATTGTAAAAATACTTAAGTATGATGAAACGGTAAAAACACTCAGGTACGGTGTGAATGTAAATATACTCAGTTATGATGTTACTATAAAGATACTCAGGTATGATGTGACTGTAAATTACTCAATTATGTTGTGATTGTAAAAATACTTAAGTATGATGAAACTGTAAAAACACTCAGGTACGGTGTCAATGTAAATATACTCAGTTATGATGTGACTGTAAAGATACTCAGTTATGATGTTACTATAAAGATACTCAGGTATGATGTGACTGTAAAGATACTCACTTGTTTTGTGCATTATTGTATTCTATCGATCGAATACCAGTGAAATACGTTTCGTAATACATGTTTAGGACCATCCATATCCCAGATAACATAATATTTTTTAATGATAATATTCCGGTTGAATACGGCTACGCTATAAAGATTTGTTCGATAATCTTACTTAGTTCTGTTTTACGATATCACTTACTCGTGCTTGTACTTCATACACTGTGTAACACGAAACCTTGTTGACTATTTATGTAAAGTAAGAAAGTTCAAAGTCCTCTCATCCATAATTGGCTGTGTAGTCTCCAATAAGAATAAAGCACTCATTGAATAAATGAAATATTTATTTTAAACGTTTTTGGTGTAGCTTTGCATTTTATTTCTTTTTCTGTTTATTTAAAGATAACTGTTAATTCAAGCTGCTAAGTTTGTTTTGGAAATATATTCAGATAATTGGGTTTAGCTGAAAACATACGTTAAATGTAAATATACATATACATGCATATCCTTTTCATACTATAAGTTATACTTTCTACTTATATTATTCTGAGGCGCCATCACAAACTCATTTAAAAAGAAACGTTTATTGCGGAGAGATGGCGCTACATTCACAACAAAATGTTCTTTATAAACTCCATACGTACAAACTTAAACGTTTATTCTACAATCATTTAGAGACCAATAACCAGCCCTCTGTCTTAGTTTATCTTAACGACTAAAACACGTTTGTAAACTACTTTGACTTATGTATATCAGTTTCATGATCCTAAATTCATAATGTTAAAACATTTAGTAGATTCGTTTACTAGTTTAGCTTGTGTATTTCATGCCTTTAAGCTACGCGTTAATATGTAGAAATTTACTTTGTCATGGATTTAAGAACTTTTTTTTCCCTTTGATTGATGTAAGTTTTAAAATATATCACAGTATGATCACGGATTAAAAAACACATACAATACAGGGGAACACATAAAATATTACCCGTCTTCTTTTGATCATGTGGCATAACCCACTCAGAAGAAAATTCGAAGAGTATACAAACAAGAACATGATATATTAGTAGAACTGAGTGTTAGATACATGCTAAAATGGAAAGAATCACATAAACCCGAGAGAGAAAAATGGCAAGTTGTTGGATGCATGAAACGTTGATAGGTGAAATTGTTTCATTTCATAAGACAGTTCAACTCTACGGGAACCTTAGTATTAAGACTGTACATAAGACAGTTCAACTGTACGGGAACCTTAGTATTAAAACTGTACATAAGACAGTTCAACTGTACGGGAACCTTGATACTAAAACTGTACATAAGACAGATCAACTGTACGGGAACCTTGATATTAAAACTGTACATAAGACAGATCAACTGTACGGGAACCTTGATATTAAAACTGTCCATAAGACAGATCAACTGTACGGGAACCTTGATATTAAAACTGTACATAAGACAGATCAACTGTACGGGAACCTTGATATTAAAACTGTACATAAGACAGATCAACTGTACGGGAACCTTGATATTAAAACTGTCCATAAGACAGATCAACTGTACGGGAACCTTGATATTAAAACTGTACATGAGAAAAATTAGTTGCCTGGGGAAGTTGATAGTAAATCCATGCATGAGAAAACTCAGTGGTATGGAGAACTGGATAGTAAAACTGTACATGATTCATATCAACTGTATGGAGAACTGGATAGTAAAACTGTACATGATTCATATCAACTGTTGTATGGAGAACTGGATAGTAAAACTGTACATGATTCATATCAACTGTTGTATGGAGAACTGGATAGTAAAACTGTACATGATTCATATCAACTTATCAAGTCTCCCTACATCTGATTTGTTTCATGTGCAGTTTGACTATCAAGTCTCCTACATCTGGTTTGTTTCATGTGCAGTTTGACTATCAAGTCTCCTACATCTGATTTGTTTCATGTGCAGTTTGACTATCAAGTCTCCCTACATCTGATTTGTTTCATGTGTAGTTTGATTATCAAGTTCTTGAGAGTTGAATTATTTCATCTATACTTGCAGGTTCTCCATAATGTTGATTTGCTTAACGTACAGTTCTACTATCAATTTAACTTCTCATATGTACATTTTTAGTATTAAGTTCCCACATAATTCAGTTGTCCTTGCACAATTTAACTAGTACGTTCTCATACAGTTGATATGAATGATGTACAGTTTATCATCCAGTTCTCCATACTTCAAACTGCACATGAAGCAAATCAAATGTAGGGAGACTTGATAATCAAACTGCACATGAAGCAAATCAGATGTAGGGAGACTTGATAGTCAAACTGCACATGAAACAAACCAGATGTAGGAGACTTGATAGTCAAACTGCACATGAAGCAATTCATCTGCATGGGGAACGTGATAATAGAACTGAGAATGAGGCTATTCAACTGTATGGAGAACATCACATTAAAAATGTGCCTAGGACGAGTAACTTGTATGGGGAATTTGCAGATAAATCTCACATAAAACAATGGGGAATTTGCAGGTGAATCTCACATAAAACAATTAAACAATATGGTAAATTTGATAATAAAATTGTATAAGAGAGAATTCAAATGTATAAGAAACTTGACAGTAAAACTGTGAATAAGACAGTTCACCTGAATGGAAAACTTGACAGTAAAACTGTGAATAAGACAGTTCACCTGAATGGAAAACTTGACAGTAAAACTGTGAATGAGACAGTTCACCTGAATGGAAAACTTGACAGTAAAACTGTGAATGAGACAGTTCACCTGAAAGGAAAACTTGACAGTAAAACTGTGAATAAGACAGTTCACCTGAATGGAAAACTTGACAGTAAAACTGTGAATAAGACAGTTCACCTGAATGGAAAACTTGACAGTAAAACTGTGAATGAGACAGTTCACCTGAAAGGAAAACTTGACTGTAAAACTGTGAATAAGACAGTTCACCTGAATGGAAAACTTGACAGTAAAACTGTGAATAAGACAGTTCACCTGAATGGAAAACTTGATAGTAAAACTGTTCATTAGACATGTTAATTGTGTGGGGAACCCAACACAATTAACATGTCTAATAAACAGTTTTACTATCATGTTCCCAACACAATTAACATGTCTAATGAACAGTTTTACTATCAGTTTTACTATCAAGTTCCGTGCATGAAACGGTTCATGTATATAGGGAACACGATAGTAAAACTGTTCATTAGACATGTTAATTGTGTGGGGAACATGATAATAAAACTGTGCATGAAACGGTTCAACTGTATGGGGAACCTTACAGTAAAACTCTTCGTAAAAGAGGTCAATTGCATGATGAACATGATAGTAAAACCGTTCATGTGACAAGTTAACTGTATGGGGAACTTGATAGTGAAACTATTCATAAAAGTAATCCTTTGTACGGGAAACTTGATAGTAAAACTGTTCATGTGACAAGTCAACTGTATGGGGAACCTTACAGTAAAACTCTTCGTAAGAGAGGTCAATTGCATGATGAACATGATAGTAAAACTGTTCATGGGACAAATCAGCTATATAGTGAACTTCATATTAGAACTGTGCAAGACAATTATATGAGGAACGTGATAGTACAGCTGTGCACAAGACAAGTCTACTGTTTGGGTAACATGATATTAAAGCTTTTAAAGAGACAATTCAATTATATGGAGAAGTTGATAGTAAAACTGTTCATGTGACAAGTCAACTGTACAGATAAGTTGATACTTACATGACATAAATCAACTCTAAGTGATAGTTAAACTGTACTTGAGACAAGTCAACTGTACAAATAAGTTGATACTTACATGACATAAGTCAACTCTAAGTGATAGTTAAATTGTACTTGAGACAAGTCAACTGTACAGATAAGTTGATACTTACATGACATAAGTCAACTCTAAGTGATAGTTAAACTGTACTTGAGACAAGTCAACTGTACAGATAAGTTGATACTTACATGACATAAATCAACTCTAAGTGATAGTTAAACTGTACTTGAGACAAGTAAACTGTACAGAGAAGTTAATCGTAAGTCAGTGCATGAATCAATTCAACTGCTTTAGGAAATTCATTGTATTGCTGCACATGAAATAACTCAGTTGTATGATAAAATATTTAGTAAAATTGTACGTGAAACAAAAAACAATATGTGCAAAGAACTTGAGAGTAAAACTGTGCATGAGACAATACAACTGTATTGGAATTTAATAGTAAAACAATGCATAAGACGGTTCAACTGAATGGGTAATTTGATAGTAAAACTGCGTATGACACAAGTCAACTGTAAAAAAATGTGATAGTAAAATTCTTAATTATAAGACTCAGTTGTATCGTAAATTTGATAGGAAAACTGTGCATCGGACGGTTAAACTGTATGGGGAACATGATAGTAAAAGTGTGCACGAGCAAGTCAACTGTCTTAAGAACTTCACTGGAAAACTTTACATCAGACAACTGAAATATATATGGAACTTGATGCATTCCACGATTCAATTGTACGAAGAACTTAATAGTAAAATTGTGCATAACACCAGTCAATTTTATGGGGAACTTCAGAGTAAAACTGTGCCTCAGAGATATCAACTACACGAGAAACTTGATAATGAAACTGTATACGAGACAACTGAACTGTATGGGGGAACTTAATAATAAAACTGAGCATGAGACAATTCAACTGTATGGGGATCTTGATACTAAAAATGTACATGAAACAATTCAGCTGTATGGGAAACTTGATAATAAAACTGAGCATGAGACAATTCAACTGTATGGGGATCTTGATACTAAAAATGTACATGAAACAATTCAGCTGTATGGGAAACTTGATAATAAAACGTGCATGAGACGGTTTAACTGTATGAATAGAAGTTGAAAATAAGTGCTACAAAAGTTAACAAGTGACAGAATCCAAGTGTGAAGATTGGACCACATACCGACCAGATCTTAAATTTATAATGGCCCACATACCGACCAGATCTTAAATTTATAATGGCTCACATACCGACCAGACCTTAAATTTATAATGGCCCACATGCCGACCAGATCTTAAATTTATAATGGCCCACATACCGACCAGATCTTAAATTTATAATGGCCCACATGCCGACCAGATCTTAAATTTATAATGGACCACATACCGACCAGATCTTAAATTTATAATGGCCCACATGCCGACCAGATCTTAAATTCATAAAACATCTTTTCAGTTTTAATTATTTCGTCGTATATTTTAGACATCTTTTGGTACCTAGTTGAAATTGGTTAGGTTACAGAAGTGAAGCCATTAAAATGATGGGTTAACAGATCAGTTATGATAACTAGTACACAAAATACCAATGGATACACCTGGAATGAAAACTTTCAGTGAAGATACCAAGAGATATACGGAAAACTAGTAAAGGTTCCTAGTATAAAGAACACCAGTGAATACACACGGTAAACAAAACACCAGTAAAGACTCCTGTTTTATATAATATCAGTAAAAAAACCTGGAATACAAAATATCAGCGAAGACACCTGATATACAAAATACGGTGATCTTTTATACAAAACATTAGTAAAGATTCCTGTTATAAACAGCAGTGAAAACACCTGTTAAGATTTCTGATATTAAGAC
>NW_013673735.1:0-4053 GCF_000517525.1 Limulus polyphemus
TATAACTACTTGTTACAGGTAAGTAAAGTGTATCTGTTTGATAAATATACATTGTTGATGTAAAATTTGTGTATTTTTCAATAAATGTAATGTAAACTGGAAGAACTATTTTAAGTTGTTTTAATTATCACTTGTAACCAGATTTTACTCCCAGTATTCATCAAGTAAAATATATTTATTACAAACTTTCGTTTTATCAAGAGAGAGAGGTGAAGTTCTTGACACCAAGGGCAATAGCCAATCAGCATCTCCTTCGAAACTATTTATCCACAAAATTGCTTCTGGTTCCATTATTTTATTGTTTACAGGATCCCAACTAAGATGTGAACAAAAATACCATCAATTCAACATCAGTCTTCTACGTAGAAATTTAATCTCTAGTTATATTTAACAACAGTTTAAAGTATCTTTACTTACCTGTAACAACAGTTTAAAGTATAATTGTTTCCAATGAAAGGTAACATTACATCCTATTGGCCGTGTAATTAGGAGAAGCCAAAAACATGAATGTTTAACTTTTTCGTTCCCACATTTACAGTTAAACAACACTTCCAGAGTCAGGTTTATTTTTAGATAAACAGTATAAATGTGGTTTAATGTTTGGGAAGTCTAAGGGGAATACCCTATCTTCATGGTGATGCAGAATTTCTAACTCCAAAAGTGGTGCTTTGGGGGGGGATATGTATACTGTACATGGCAGTGAGAGATCTAAAGGTGTTAGCTGTACAAAAACTTACCAATTCAATCGTTGTGTAATGAATTAATATGTGATAACGTTAACCCCCTTCATCATATTTTAATAATGACTTGTTCACCTCCATCCAACATGATGTTTTGTCATAAACATTAAGATGTAATTTCAGCATTGTCAAAGACATTTATCTTCAGCATATTTGTAGGTATCAGAATCGAAGATAAAAGAGGAGTAGCTGAACACGAAGGGGCTCCTGCTCAAGAAGTTAAGGTAAGAACCAAAAACTAACTTCATGGAGTTACTTTAAAATAAGAAACTGGTGTCAAACACATTTGATGAAATTACCACCTTTGAAAAAACATTTTTTTTATTTTTTAGCAAAGTGTTTACTTAACTTTTGAACCTAAGAGCATTTATAATTCAGATGAAGTGTTAAGAATATAAAGCAAGAAGTAAATGTCTTTGGGAAATAAACACGTATAGTTATTTAATAAAATTATTAAAAAAAACAACTCACTTGAAAATGAGTCACAACTTTACAAACTGATATGTGTGAAAAATAATAAAATTAATGAATAAAACAAACTATTCCTAAAAGAAAACCTGATAAGATATTGTTTAATCATCTAGCACACATGAAGTGTTACATAAAGAATTCAGTAACATCAGTTTTTATCTAAGAATGATTTCCCTGTTTTTGTTATTGATAAAATATTTCATAGTTATTTAAATAAAATGTTAGTACACCAGACACACATGAAGTATTTAAGTGTCCAGAACTTATCAATTTACCAGATATGGGTAAATATTCTTTATTTGTAAAAAATAAGTTAAAAAATGCTATTAAAAGGGTGAGATGTTTAAATATAATTATCCCCTACAGTCTTTCTTTAGATTTGTGGAATTACCTGCCTTGGCTGTCAGCAAAGGTAGACTCTCATCCTGCTGAAAATTAACTGGCTTTTACCATACATCTTTACTCCTAAGTTGTCGACTCTTCCATTATTAAAACGGTATATATGTATATAAACAAGTTGTCGACTCTTCCATTAATAAAACAATATATATATGTATATATAAGTTGTCGACTCTTCCATTAATAAAACAGTGAGGACCTGCTAAATATCCAGTTTCCAGACATAAAATTGTTTAATCCTTCAAACCTAGTATAACATAAGGAACTAAATGACAGCTTTTAAAAGTATGGAAACTGTTTTATTAATGGAAGAGTCGACAACTTATTTTATATAGGAAGAGTCGACAACTTATTTATATGAATATATATACCTTATTAAATGAACTGGATGGTGTAGGTAAGTGACAGTAGGGCAGATTCGGTGACGTTATCATCGTCTGTGTATCTGTAGTTTCTGGCTTTTAGTTGCAGAGTAAACGTGGCTAAAGCCAGTGTATTAAATGGATTAATTAGTGTTAGCTACACACAAATATCCGAGTGTGTGATGTTTTTAAATCTGTTGCTTTTTGATGAGGAACTTTCTTATATGTTGGAAAAGTCAGATTTCTTTTCTGAAGACCAGGACCTGCTAAATATCCAGACATCAAATTATTTAATCCTTCAAACCTAGTATAACATAAGGAACTTACTGAAAGTTTTTAAAAGTATGGAAACCGTTGTATTAACCCGAGGTACGTTTGTGCTTGCCACTGTTAGATGATTGGTATATGGTACTTTTCTTCCTTCTGTACACAACATTATAATCTTGTGTTATACATCTAAGTGCTATTCCTACACAGAATACAACTTTGAATATTACAGTATCATCAAGTACAAGTTTGTAATTTATTAACTGAAACAAACATTTCAATGTTATTATTCTGTAGGTTTTTCACCATGCAAGGCTCGGAGCACCGTCCATAGTTTTTATTGATGAAGTAGACTCTGTTGTTGGAAAGCGGGCAGCCTCGAAACACCAGAATGTCCAGGAGAGAGTGTTATCTACGAGATGGCTCGTTCAGAGTCACCCACTAAAGGTGAGAATATCTGGGCTCCACTAACAGACAAGAATGTAGCATGACAATTTGTAGCTGCTGCTCTGACTAAAGTTGTCTTACAGCAGCCTGGAGGGCCAAATAGCAGCACTCCTCGAGGCTTGGAAATTCCCATACGGGCAAAGGCTTCAGGGTAGAGAAGGGGCCATTCAACAGCCTGAAAATAGTACATAATACAAACAGTTGTGAAAATAATGTATGAAGCTACCCTCGTAGCTCAAGGTTCACTCTCTCATCCTACGATGTTTTCTTGTCGTGTGAGGCCTTTTATCTTTTAAAAGCACCTACACGTGCAACGAGTTTTGAATACTTAAACTTTACGACATTTTGACCCGGAGAAAAGTTGGTGACATGTTTTTTTTTTTATATTGTCATAAGTATATTAGTGATAAAACATAAATAATATTTCCAAAAATGGGGATGCATGCATATCATATGAAATTTGAAATTAACCCCCCCCCCAGAAAAAAACAAACGTCAAATTCAGCAAATAAGAAATTAATTCAAAATGTCAATTATTTACTGAGAAAGACTAATAACCAAGAATAAAGTATATATATATATATTTTTAAGTAAAATGATTTAACATATTCCCGATTGTCCTCTTACAACACAAATTCTGTGTTTGGTGTGGACCTATAACCAAAATGTTGTGGTGTGACTTTATGTTTCCATCATTTTAGTCTACTTTAACAAGAACAGTACTTTTTTTCAGTCACCTTGAAGCAGACTTTTTTTTTTCCTCTTTTAAGTGAAATCATCCTTTCTCTAACTGGCTGAACTGGAGAAAACGTTCAGACACCTCTGATAGCTTTTATACCTATGACTTTTCCTACCACGATCCTTTAACCGGCAAGAATATGTACATTTCTCACATACAGTTTACACCAAATACTCGTGGTTTGCAAAAAGAACATTGAAACACTTACAATCTGTATTCTTCGCTTGACTTGTTCCAGTCCACCAATTTCAGACCAGTTGACTGGTTTTACATCACACTGCCATGAAGAACTCTTCTGACTGGAGGGGCACAATTGTTTTAATACTTCCAGAAAGTCTTCTTGAGAAACTTTTATGTCCTGAAACAATAGAAAGCATACATAGTTACAATGTGAAGCATTATTAAAAATAGATCACAAATACATCCTCATGTATTAGTAGACATAAAACTTAAAAAAAAAGATTGTTTTTTTACACAGGCTAAATAGTTACACTAACTAAATACGTATACGCAGTTAATACAGTGTTGGTCAACATCTGTGTTATTCAGTAGTTACAAAGTGTCAAAAAGACGCAGTTAATACAGTGTTGGTCAACATCTGTGTTATTCAGTAGTTACAAAGTGTCAA
>NW_013673735.1:4989-15921 GCF_000517525.1 Limulus polyphemus
TTCAGTTTAAACAAGTAGATACCTTGGTCTTCAGATCAGCTGAACAGTTTTTAAACTAAACATGATTAACCCTTTCAATTCAGGTATGTGAAAGCGTACATGTCACAGCTACATTTATTTAATTTACCAAGTTATTATCAACATATACAAGCAAATTGGGCATCAGAACAGAGGTATTAAACTAAAGTTTAGTATTTAAATTCTTAATTTTACAGGAAATAAAAAATTTTCAATCTCATCCAGCATAATTTTCATAGCCATTAATGTTCAGTTACAGAGTGGTAGAGAAAAATTGGACCCCTCTTGCCCTGACCATCTGTTGCATTTTTTTTTTTTTTTTTTTTTTATTATGAGAACTTACAACTAGTACTCTAACATTTAAGACTATTATTTAAAGCCAATGTTTTTCTCCATTACCTGCACAGATAATTGTCTACTTCCCATTGAACACACAAATAGTTTAACAAAAGTTTTTAATGGCTGATGTAGCATAGTTTGAAAACCAGAAAAAATTGTGATAGTTATGACACATAGTTCCTTTTTGCATGTTATTATTCTGTGTTATTTAATTCAATAGTACAATTAATAGAAAAAGTAGGGTTAAGTTTTGTTAACAGTCCTCCAGAGCTAAGAAAGAACTACATAAATACTTTATTTCTTGTTTTTCATGTGTATTCTTTATTATTGTACAAGTAACTAAAATGTAAAAGTTGAGAATGTTTCAGGTTAAATTAAAATAAATGATCTTTTAGGAAGTACACTCAAGAGTAGTTTGTGTGTTATGTAATTTAATACCGAGCTACACATTCCCCCACATGAAAATAGTTACTAGGTTTATGCTACTTACAATAAACAAATGTGGTCTTTCATTACAATTTGCAGTCATTACAGAAAGAAAATAAGTTTTTTTTTTATTTTTTTTTTTTAATGGTGGTTACGAGGTTGGTCAAATAACCAACCTCATTTAGCATTAGGGTAAGAAAATTATAATTATTTCTGAAGAAACCCAACAAAAAAACATTTATTTAGGAGATTAAAATACACACAGATTATACATACGATATTTCAAAATTCAGATGAATGATAGTATTTTTAATCTTATGAAAATTACGAATATGTATGTAGGACAAAGTTTTTCATTGAATACTTTTCCCACTTACAGAAGATCAACACATGTACATTGTAAATAGTTTTGTTTTTATAGACACTGAAGTTCTTAGAGATTATTAAATTCTACTTATGAGACGCTAGTGAGAATCCTGCTTGAAGAAGTTTGAAAATAACCGAGATGCACATGTTCACAGCATGAACTAAGCATAATTGTTATGACACTTAAGATAGACATTTTCTATAAAGCAGGCCTGTATTACGAGTTTCTGATATGGTCACCAATACCTTGCTGCAATATCCCGTACAGTAGACTTCACTGGGTAACTTCAACCTTATCAGAACTTTAAGTAATGGATTAGAAGCAATAAATCATGGGGATTCTTAAATTAAAATGTTTTGCTGAAAGACATTTCAGATACATACTTCAGGCATAGAGAATCTTCTTTATACACTGCAAGAAAAAACAAAACATGTACTTCCTGTCATTTAACAACAAACCGTTTATCCTGTAATAATGTCACTATCAGTTTCAGTAAATATTTGGTTAAGTAGAAGTGACAACTAATAAGGTGTACGAACACAAGAGGCAAGCTCACTTTGTGCATTTATTAGTTTTCAGACAATCAACTGTAAATTTGACAAGTATATTTACGTAACCACGGTGTTTGTAAATATTCACACCTTTTAAAGATAAAGAATCATCCATGTTTAGGATTACATAATTTCATGTAAACAAAAGAATTTATCCAAAATACATGGTGACACTTACAATAATTGTAGTAGTAGTGGTCAAACCATCATAATTTAATGTCCATTGATCTGTACTTACATTTATATTCTGTTCTGGTTCTCTGTTGGCCAGTAAGAGTTATTGTTCTTTACTGCTAAGTTGATTGGGCTTATTCAGCTAATGTGTCTATATTAAAAAAAAAAATTGTTATTGTATTCAAACTGTTTATCTAGGGGAGAAACCAATATAGCTTAACCATTGATATTTGTATACCCAATAGCAAGTTTGAAAGGTAAGTAAAATGTGATTTTAAACCCAGGTCTAGATTACATCTTAATTCCACTTGACAATAACTGGTTTATAATCAGTTTGTTTCTGGCAGGACTAAAGAAACCGTTTAGCCACATTAGTTAGATAGTTTAGAAAGACTTGTTTAAATAATTTTGAATTACATGATCAATGGTGCTTGGAGAGGAACGTTTAATATTAACTATTTTATCGTGAAAAGAATCATTTACAAGTTATTGATAAACCAGTATTTTAACTAGATTTCTTAAAATTCACAGCTCAGTTCTACTTAAGGATATGTAAGATGTTGAAGTTTATGGCAGGAGTAAAGAAGTAATTTTAGTTTGTTATAATCTATCTTTTTGTGAAAAACAAGTTAAATATAGCATCTTTATTATGAACACAGTTAGTGGTTACGTTGATGTTCAGTGAATTTAATATTGAGATACGTAATAACAATAAAAAAATTGTTTGTTCAACAGAAACAGAAGGTTTCTTACATTATTATAATATTGTTCATGCCTACTTTGTAAAAAGAAGGCATAATTGAATCTTATTCATACCTAGGTTTGGGGAAGGAATAATGTTTGTGTGTTTTTAAGTTCTGCTCATGTGTTGTAGTTTGTGTAGTGTTTATTTAGTAAGTTTGTTGGGAGTACACCAGGTGGGAAGCTAAACTGTTTATTTAGCAAGTTTGTTGTTGAGAGTACAGTAGGTGGGAAGCTAAACGGTTTATTTAGCAAGTTTGTTGTTGAGAGTACAGTAGGTGGGAAGCTAAACGGTTTATTTAGTAAGTTTGTTGTTGAGAGTACAGTAGGTGGGAAGCTAAACGGTTTATTTAGTAAGTTTGTTATTGAGAGTATAGTAAGTGCAAAGCTAAATGGTTTATTTAGTAAGTTTGTTGTTAAGAGTACAATAAGTGCACAACAGAACACAAGCACTTTGTTTTGAACTTTATACCAAAAACTAAACATACAGTTTGCACACAATACAGTTTGCACACAACTGTCCACAATTAACTTCTAATAAGCTTATCGATGACAGTAAGTCACACGAAAATAAATAAACCTGAAAGTATCCTGTATATGACAGGTTAAGGGGCTGTTATTTATTTAAAATAGATGTGTTCTGTATATGACAGGTTAAGGGGCTATTATTAATTTAAAATAGATGTGTTCTGTATATGACAGATTAAGGGGCTATTATTTATTTAAAATAGATTTGTTCTGTATATGACAGGTTAAGGGTCTATTATTTATTTAAAATAGGTTTGTTCTGTATATGACAGGTTAAGGGGATGTTATTTATTTAAAATAGATTTGTTCTGTATATAACAGGTTAAGGGGGCTATTATTTAATCACTGATTTGTCACGGAAACAATTTTCTCAACTAGTATAATTTCCACCAAAACTTCAGTTATTATATACATGTGTACATCCATTTAAATGAATGGTAAATTACTATAATATTTGCAGCAACAAAAATGTGAAAATAGAACATGATGTATCATTAATCTACTTAATAAAGGTGTGTCTTGAACACCATTACCTATACATGTTCACATATATTAATAATAATGGTGTTGTGTATGTTTATAACTATAAAATCACCTCTTTATCAAACCTGCCAGGTCTTCGAACAGCACAGTCAAGAAGGTCAGGCCTATTTGTTGCACCAATTACAACAAAATTGTTTCTAACATCCAAACCATCCATGAGAATTAGAAGCTGTGCAAGGAGCCTTCTGCTGTGAGCACTAATTCCAGAATGTCTTTTCGGACAAATACTGTCAATCTCATCAATGAACAGAATTGCAGGACCTTCTTCACTTTCAAGGTGGACATTCTCAAACACTTTTCGTAGTTCCATTTCACTCTTTCCTGGTTCAGAATGACAGAGTTCAGGACCTCTCACTGTCACAAGAAGTGCTTTACAATCAAAAGCAACTTTCTTCACAAGTGACGTTTTACCACAACCTGGAGGCCCTGTTAAAAGTACCCCTTTAAAACTTTCAAGACCTAATTGACACAAACTTTGGGGATAAAGAAGTGGAAAGCTGACAAGTTGTTTCAGATATAACTCTGGAGAGTTTAGTCCTCCAAGATGGACAGGCTTTTGACCTTTAGGGTTAATATTTTGTTCATATCTCTCTCGACTTATAATAGCTTTGACCTTTACCTGAAGTTTACGAGATGTCTGACTTGGAATTGTTTCCTCAATTACAATACACAATATTTTGCATAACTGAGCAACTGGATGATGGATACATTCAACTACAGTTCCCTCTTTAATGTCGTTACCTTTTAAAATAGCTGCAACCCAGTGACTGAGACGTGACATCTGTTTCTTCCATTTTATGACTTGATCAACCGAGATTACCACAACTTTAACAAATACACCGTATCCCATTATAATTCTTTTCTGTTGTTCTTGACCTATCTAGTATAAAAAATATACATATATGTAAATACATATGCTTTAAGAAATTTGCCACCCAAAACTAACTAAAAGTAAAACAATAAAGATAACGTCAAAACGTGAAAAATTGCAATTTTTAATGCAAAAATGCATTATAATTCATACACATTAACCATTTATATCTTTACCATAGTCAAAAATATTAAGAGTATCGAAACATGACACATTATATGTTTCTAAATTAAATATTCACCTCAAGAAATTAAAAGCAATAAAATGTGATCTGACAGATAACTATACTCCACGTTGTTCATTAGTTATGAAGTTGGCGAAATGTTGCAGAAGCTAGGCCTATTCAGCATGCTGACAAATTAAAATTAATTTAAGTTAAAAAAAAAAACTTATGGAGAATTGCTTATGATTACTTTAAGTACACGAGCTTAGTTAATTATGTAACATTAATACTAATATACGTACTTGCATAAAATAGAAATATTGTACTTGGCAAAGAAATTTTCAGAACTGCCAGAACATGTTCCGCACCAAAGTCGTTTCGTATATACGTATTTTATTTTCTTTCCTCTGGATCAATCATCGGGATTTAGGTCTAATAATGCTTGGAGACGGCTTGAATGGGTAATGAAGAAAAACTTTGATATAAGTTTAACATATCAGCAAATGCACAACGTTTCGACAAGGTTTTGTCGTCAAAGTTCTTGTGCGGAGCAAAAAAACAAAAAAACCGCCAGATTGTTTTATATATATGCGTATATTACATGCTTGCATAGTCTTTGCTTCACGCTGATTTTGATATCTTTCAATACAGTTTATATAAAATTTATTTGTTTGTAAAATTAGTAGTATATAATTTTTACAGATACACATTTTGTTTATATTCTGCAACCAAAATTTTCACTGTTGTGAAGACATTTCATTTTACTTGCAGTGCCATAAAATATTTTTATTATTTTTCGCTTGCTCCTGCAGATTTAATTATTCGGTACACAGATAAATATAATTGAACAAACCTTTTTATACGTGATCGCTATTAAGTATTCCGCGGAATAACCATCCATTCACGTTATACCCATAAAATAAAACTACTGCTAACATTGCTTAAAACTGAACGAACACCCTAAAAACTTTCTATACAAAAGGAATGCGCATTCCCATGGGGTCCTGTATCAAGTTAGGCCAATGGGATAATTAATATACTTGAAACTTTATTTTTGTTTTGAAATTCGCGCAAAGCTACACGAGGGCCATCTGCGCTAGCCGTCTCTAGTGGTGAAAGACTAGGGGAAGGCAGCTAGTCACCACCACCTACTACCAACTCTGGGGCTATTATTTTACTAACGAATAGTGGGACTGACCGTTACATTATAACGCCACATGGCTGAAATGACTTGTGATTCGAATTGTTCCATCAGATTCTATTGTTTATTAAACCTCTCGCACCTGTAGAAGGCTTAGGTAATTGAGCCGAAAGCTTGTGCATTAAAAAACGTTGTGACAGTCCAAATACATTACTTAATACAAATATAAATACACACGTTAAAAGTCTGAAAAGTTACTTAACAGTATGTTTTGTTTTTTTAAAATTACTTTTAAAACTACTATATGGCAACATACTCAGTACGACTAAAAGTTTGAGCATTGTTTCTATTACCTTTAAAAAATTATTTTATTATGCTCGGATGATAAGATTAACGTAAAAAAGAAAGTTTCAAACAAAAATAGCAGAATGGTATTTTGAAACCACAATTTATTTATAGTTTTTAATAATATAAATATTAGTGATTTCTTGGCAGGTATTGGTGACGAGATTAAAATACTCAAATAAAAATGGCTACCGCTATTACTTGGAACGTAAAAAGAACCTTTGTTACCATTAAAAAAATTAAGAATATTAATTTGTTAGGTACTTCCTGGACACCACTCTACGCTACAAAATCAGGATATGCTAAAAAACCATCGATGGGTATGTTGCATGTTTTTTATTAGTTAATTTTGAAAAAAATAAGATAGTTCTGTAATATAAGTTATAACAAATACCACAGTTCTTTGAAGTTGGAAGGCTTGGAAATTTTGTTTTTCAATTTGATTGAATTAGGATTCCTAGCATAAAGTAAACGATTTTCAAGGTTCAGGTAATCTGAAAAAAAAACAAATAAAGAACTTGAATTATGTGCTAATCCCACTTCTATTGCTTAGTTCGATATTTTGAGTATTCCAAGGTTTAGCCCAACTTGTTTCATGGGCTGGATTTGAAAATTGAATTGAGGTAGATGTTACGTTAACCTCACGTACGTAATGCATAATACTTTTAACTGTTGTTTGAACCTTATCTCGGCCATGAACATAATTATCAAATGATGACAAATGTAAGTCATTTATAATAATGATTATTTTTTTAAGTCTTGAAGTTAATACAGGCCTATGTCCCAAAGTAGAGATAATTATTTTATTTTTATGTATAAAACTTAGACGATTAGGTATAAAAAAAAAGGCCATTCGTCCCCTCAAGGTCACCAACCTCCAGGAAAATGATTTAACAAAACTAAAGGAGTTTGAAGCTACTAGAACCAATCACATAACCCACTAAAGCATTTACGAATTCATAACTAATCAGGAAAACATTCAGCCAAATGATCAGCTTTGATCTGAACTTCTGTAGCTTGTATTTGTTTCTTTTGGTATCCAGTGTTATATTTTCATTTCTTCTCTGAACCCCCCCTTGGGCAGCTTATTAAAGCCCCGAACAATTTAAACACCTAATTCAGGCCATCTCAAGTTCTGCACCCCAGAGGAAACAAGGTGAAGTTATCATCATGTCATTAATGTTGTGAACCAGGAATCATTTGGGTAGTTAGTCTCTGGACTTTCTCAAACAATTCAATATATTCTGTGTAATGTGGATAAAGTACTCCAAACGAGGTCTTAGTTACGTTTCGTAAAAATATGAATTCATCACACAATCGTATTTACTTTTTTTTTTCCCCACATTTCCAAGCATTCAGCTGAAGGTTTAAGATTGTACTCTGTCAATATTTTCCACACCATAAATGCATCACTTAATATTCACCAATGTTGGAACTTATTTTCAACAGATTAGTATATGCGTTAGGTCTCTGCACCTGTCATTAACAATGCTTCTTTGTCTCAATTCCAAAAGCTACTCACAACTAACTTTACTAATAGTGCAGAAATGTATATTTCCACCCGACTTATTTGTATAAACTTGTACTAATCTATGTTACATTTTCAAAATACACAAAGAGTAAAAAATAAATAAAATCTTTATTCCAGATCTTTATACTAACATAAAACAGCTGCAGCATGTTTTACAACAGAACATAAATTGTAAGAAAATAGTCATGAACAATGACCGTTATGGTGTGAACTAGATTAAGTAAATGAATTGTAATAATTAATTTAAGTAATTTACGAAACAGATGTTTAATGCAAGGTTTAATAATACAATAATATTTATGTTTAATCTTGGTATCTTCTAGCAGAATTAACATGTTTTACTAAAAACTGATTGGTCTTCACATCTTCTGAAGGCCATCCAAGTTTGGAAATAAACATTTTTTCTCTCAACATATTATATTTTTTATTTAGTTTACAAATCCTGTTACATTTATATGTTTCTGTTTCAGCTGGACTTGGAGGAAAAAGTAAAGGAAAAGGAGCAATTGGTGTAGCTGTGCAAAAGAAAAGGCTTCCCGTTGAAACTGATCCGCACAAGCTAGTCAATTACGTCTGTGGCAGCAACATTTACAAAGATGGGCAGGATATCAAAATTAAGGATGACAGTGAATATCCTGATTGGATCTGGGATCTCAGGTTAGGTCCTTTTCCTTCACTAGAAGAGTTAGATCCAAATACCTTGCAGTACTGGGAAAGGCTACACCTTCTGAATGTTGCTCGAGGAAATAGGCTTTTAAAAACTAAGAGACTGGGTGAAATGCGGGTGAATGAAGCCAAGAAGCTTGAAAAATTGAAGGCTATTAGGTTTAGAGCTCTTGCTTTTCACTATCATGACCCTGGGGTGGAAGTGAAAGGTCTTGAATAGGAAGACACCAGTTTCATGTAAGACTCATTTAGTAAATTGTACAGGAACATGTAGTATGATATTCCCAAAAAAACAAGCCTACTTGTATATGTTTATCACTGTGTGGGATGGTTATTAAAATATATAATATTGGATACCAAATGTTGTGTATTTTGTAGACTTCTCTGTATATGACAGGTTAAGGGGCTGTTATTTATTTAAAATAGATTTGTTCTGTATATGACAGGTTAAGGGGCTGTTATTTATTTAAAATAGATTTGTTAAAAAATAAGGTGGGAGAATTATAATTATTAAAAAATATTCTTTTATACTTAACATGTTACAACTGAAGTTATTTAATTCTACTACTTGAAAAGTTTTATACACACAGGCTATTTTAATTATAGTACCAAGGGTTTAAAAGCAGCGACATCTGTAAGAGCTGGTATCATTATCGTGATGAAACTATCTAAAATATTCTTAATTTTAGTCATTACATGGTAAGTGATGAATTGAGTTTTTTTTTAAACAGTACTTTCGTAGTTTTAATTTAATTAAAACAACAAAAAAGGGGGATAAGCTCAGGTACAGAGATTTGTCTTCACATCCAGTCACCAAACTTTTGTTTGATGTTGTAATACTAAATTAATTTAAGTAAATCTGGGGACATTATTTTTTTAAATTAACTTTTCTTTTCTGATGACATATACAGAAGTAATTCAAGTCAACATGTCAAATAAATATAATTATTGTGGTCTTTCTCTATTAAAAAGTATGGAAAGATCTTGAAAATATTTCTTCTATACTTTTTGAGCATGTTTATTATTTCCATGAGATATAATTGTTTTATTGAATGATTAGAGTTTCAATTTAGTTAATTAAATAAAACATTTTTTTTTTAATGAAGTAGAATGTAACTGAATTGTTTGATGAAATATATAAAAAAACACCAACCACATAAAAGTTCAAGTTTTTGTTAACTTTATTTTACATAAATCTGTTCATTCAGTTCTAAACAATGTACTTCTGATATTTCTCTAAGCTGTAAAGGAATATTATAATACTGCTGAGTAAAGATTTTATAAAATCTTTGTTCTTATGCTAGTTTATCTCTTGGTCTTGTTCTGAAGGCTTCTTTGTCACGTAACACTACTAACAATATCTACTTTCATTTTGAAAGTTATAACTTTCAGGATAAGCTAACGTTAACACAATTACATGACAGCAAGTGGTTTATGTTACTAGTATGTTTCTTTTTAAACGTACATATTTTTCTAATTGTATAATTCTCTTAGAAGAATCAGTTGTTTGAAAATGGTTTTCTGTTATCCGATCAGTTTAACTGTTTTTATTTTGTGCACTATGTCATTTGACTTTCTTTATAATTCACCTTATATTTATCATCACAGTATTTGTACCAACTGCACCTATCACATCAACAGTTATTCTACAACAAAGTACAAATACAGTGCTCTGAATGTTTTAAAGTTAACACTTCAGGACAACTTTACTTACAGATTGTTTTTCGGTATTACTGTGCTTTCTTAAGCAGGTTAAGGTAGCCTCCTGGCAGAGTAGTTGAATATCACCTCCAACATAGCCTGGTGTTTGAAGGGCAAGTTGTGTAAGATCAACATCTGAAGCAAGGCGTAAACTACGGGTCAACACTCTAAAAATCTCTTCTCTTTGCTCAAATGTTGGGATACCTATAAATATCTACAAAGAATTGATAATCATCTGTTTCATTAAATTCTTCAATATTTTACTTACACTATCTTACAGATAAATGTTTTTTCATATATGTTACATGCATTTAGTCAATAAAAACTACAGGAAATATATAAAATGCATTATTCAATCACTTAAAGATATTAGATAATAAAATACATTTCTGGGAGATGGGTCGGGGGTGAAACGCATCCAGAGACTGATATATTTGAAAATTTTATTTAAAATAATTTGTTACCATATGTTGTTTTATTCAGTGTACTTATCCTTTCATATAGAAGCATTGTATAATTTTTATTACGTTTATCACATAAATACACCAAAATAAAACACTGAATATCTGCGTCTTTTTGACACTTTGTAACTACTGAATAACACAGATGTTGACCAACACTGTATTAACTGCGTCTTTTTGACACTTTGTAACTACTGAATAACACAGATGTTGACCAACACTGTATTAACTGCGTCTTTTTGACACTTTGTAACTACTGAATAACACAGATGTTGACCAACACTGTATTAACTGCGTCTTTTTGACACTTTGTAATTACTGAATAACACAGATGTTGACCAACACTGTATTAACTGCGCCTTTTTG
>NW_013673735.1:16801-26388 GCF_000517525.1 Limulus polyphemus
GCAAATCATGGTTACACTTTAGTAACACAAACTTCTTGAAAAATAGTGAAGAAAATAAGATTTTCACAACCACTAAATAATGTGGTTAACTAACAATATTTATAAAACTTCCATAACTTAACATATTCCCAGTTTAAAGTACTTATCATTAAACGTGTTCCCAGTTTAAAGTAGTACATTGAAGATTAACTTCTGTTCTTAAACCTTTATATTAAATATTAAACAAATGAAGTTAGCAAGCCTAAGTTTAATTATCATGTTCTTTTAAGGAAAATCTAAGATACCCCCCTCCTTGAATATGGTGCAATATATGGATATTAATAATGGCTGGAGACGGCTTGAATGGGTAATGAAGAAAAACTTTAATACAAGTTTAACATAACAGCAAATGTACAAGGTTTTGTCATCAGGTAATATGGATATTAACGGTAGCGGACAGTGTGAACAAGAAGCGTTGGTAATTTGAAAGTTAATTTCTTTAGAATATGCAAAGTTCAGTAAAAATACTTTAAATTGTTTTTGTTATGCTCTTGTTATTTAGGACTTCCATAACGTAACCAGTGCCCTTGGATACGAAAAAACTAATTTATATTTTAACTTTAATTTAATGTGAGAAATATTTACTTTAACTATTAAATTGCAATAAGTTATTCAATTTCCAAGCACGTGAAGTGTTTTTCTAGACGGCAAGCCATTTCTTAATAATACCGTTATTATTCAAGTGATGTTACACAAATATTACAAATAAATCAGTGATGAAGGATCATTCACAACGTGACCACAAAGTTAACAGTTGTCTTGACGGTAACGATACCATTCACTCGAGTCTCAAGAGAGCACAAGTAGTTTTCGTAAAGTTACCGCGAGTCACTATTACAGAGTTAAGATTTCAGTTTTATTGAAAGTTAATTAATAAAGTGGAGACTTTTACATGTTTAATTATTTCGTTTATTTAGTGTTCCTTTGTGGCGATAACTTATGCATGTAAAAACTTGCTGTTGATTTGTTTTTAATTAAAGCTGTGTGGTTTATTATTTTACTAATTGAGATAACCAACTAAACTGAAAAAGACCAGGTAAAGTTTTCCTTTACGAACATTTAGTAATGACGAAAAATAAAGTTAAAGCTATTAATTTGGAAAAGTTAACTTAATTTGAAGCGTATAATTCAGATTAACCGATTACGTTGTAGTGGATAATCTTAGGAATGATATAGTAGTCAAGTACTGTGAAGTTTAATATTAGGAATGATATAGTAGTCAAGTATTATGAAGTTCCTTAAATTTAAAGAGTTGTTCAGGTTTCTTGTTCCGAGAAGTTACTTTTTTTTACGTCATATGAAAGTATTCAAACACAAGTATAAAACTTACGTTTACTTCCATGCAAGGAGTCAGGTGAGTTTTAGTTATTACAAGGTATTTTCTTTCAGCTGCGTAAATAAATAGAAATTACTTTAAATGTCAATTAAAATTTAATAAATATTTAGAAATTAAACTATTAGAATAAATCCTAAGCATACTGAAATTAATGTTCTATCATACGTACTTTAAGTTGTTGGAGTGAGAATGTTATCCTTGTATAGTACTAAAACACCAATATGTAAAAACAATACAAATAAAAGACATGCGTGTATACATGTTAAATGTCTTTCTTTTTTGTAGCTTGTTAGATACATGCACATTATTTACTCAGTTTGTTTTAGAACTGAAGTACTTAATATAGTATTTATTTATAAGTACTATTGCTTTGATTTAATAAGAAAATGAAGCCGTTATGGTTGCGGATAACTTAAAATGTTAACAATTGCTTTAATTTTTAATGTTCTAAACTAACGCCACTAGAACCAGGTTTAAACGGAAAAAACAAGCTTATTAAGTTAACAAAACTTTCAATATATTTTAGCACTTACCAGAAACAGCAAATAAACGTGCCGGAGGAGAATTTAATACTAATGTTAATGAACAATAAAACTTAAATATCATTTCAAATAACTTAAACATAAAAAAAATTTAAATCATAGTTTCGTATTAATAACAATATCTAGTGATAACAACGCTACGCATATCATCCTCCACCGATTTCGAGACTCAAGTTACGAAGCTTATGTCAGAGTATTTATTCCCTTCTTAGGTCACAAGAGTACAGCTCATGTGATCATAAATTTACATAATCTATTGCTACATTAATAATAACTGTACGTCACCGCTAGGGAAGCTGGTGTCAGTTTTATGATACATACATACCTACTCTAAATAAACGTGATCAGTAGAAGGTGAGTTAACAATTTAATGTAACTAAAATTTTATAGGTAAAATAAAGGATAAAAGGAATAATAAATGACCAATAAACAAAACCATAAAAAAAAAGAGGTCGTTATCTCACAAACTTACTCACCCCCCTCCCCCCAATCAGAACCACAAATAAATAAAAAATTATTTTAAAAATTGATAAATAAACAATAAAAAAATTATAAATTGTACTTTAATTGTGTCGTTCTGGTTTTATAATATTTAAGTGATATTCAAGAATACCGGATTCTATTCACGATTTATTGTACTTTCTTCACTTGGATCAGGTGAAGATGTTACGACAATGACATCTTATTGTGTTTTCTTTAGGCCGGCTGGGATATGACAGACATAGTAATGGTTGAGAGGTTATTTACATGATCAAATGGCCCGGCATGACAAGGTGGTTAGGGTGCTCTGTTCGCACTCTGAGGGTCGCGGGTTCGGATCTCCGTTCCACCAAACATGCTCGCCGTGGGGGTGTTATAACATGACGGCCAATCCCACTATTCGTTGGTAAAAGAGTAGCCCAAGAGTTGGCGGTTGGTGATGATGACTGGCTGCCTTCCCTCTAGTCTTACACTGCTAAATTCGGGACGTCTAGCGCAGATAGCCTTCGTTTAGCTTTGCGCGAAATTCAAAAACAGACAGACACGGCGTGTTAGATATTTAATTAAACTAATATGTTATCAATGTAAAAGAGTAAAATTTCAATGCACGAGTAAATAAGCGATACAAGATTAGGAACCGAAACCTATACTTAGATAATTTCCTAATTATTTGGATCAACTTTAAAGTAAAGTATTACATCTACTATTGAAAGCTCTGACCATCCTAGAATAGATACACCTGAAGGTATTTTGGACGTTTTTGCTTTTAATGGAATGATACCTTTGTAAATGAATATAACTTATTTTAAATAGCATATACTTGATCATAAAATAATGGGCTACAACGTTTCCATAATTTTATTTAGGCTTAACAATCATTCGTTTGTTTATGAAGAATTTGTCTAGTGTCAAGTTTACAAAAGCACACATTGTTGTCAATTTAGAATAAATATTTAATGTTATTTAAAATAAGTATGAAAAACTTTTTTTTCAGACATATGATTTGCTATTCGGCTAAATTATACATTTGACAGAGTAGTTAATATATTTTAAAATAATAAAATAGGTAGGTGTTATTTTAATTTGGATTTATGATTGAAAACTTTGTATTGGATATAGAGTTTTCTAGATACAGCTAATGCAATTATAAACTAAATTAATTCACTATGATGTAAGTGTAATTATTTTATGTATTTTTTATGATCAATTGTTTAAAAACATATTTTTCAATTCCCATTTATTTATTTTGTAATTAATATAACTTTCTTACAGTACGTGATTAAACTTAAGTAAATATACAAAAATGTGACATATTTTTTAATATTTTTGAAAAATAAACATCGGTAAACGTGAAATGCAATGTTATGTTTTTCCGCTTTTACATCCTTAACATACCTTGCATTATTTTACTGTAAATCGATCAATACAGATTTTAGAAGACATATCTAAATCGGTTTTTCTAATAAAGCTTTGCATAATATCGTTTTTAACCATTGTCCTAAAGAAAGTCATCATTTAGAAATTATATTTTTTTTGAAACAAGAAAAAGGGACATGTGTGGATAATTAATTACTAACAATATTATTCATCTGATCGTTTATAATGTAAGTTCAATATAACAGTTCAAGTTATGATAATTGATAATTTCATTTGTTTAATGTACCTTTAATTATATTCACTAGATGGCAGCACATTCTAGTTGATAAAACAGAAGTCTTTTTTTTTCAGGTCATAAATAAAATATTTGCAATTAGACTTTAATGAACAAAATAACAAAAATTTTAAAATAAAATTATTTTTATCAAACAGTCTGATTGTTTAGACAATTGATAGCTTTGTGAACTAGAAATTTGTGTCTGAATTTTCTTAACGCCACTGTTCTTTTGTAGCAAATCTAATATTTGCTGCCTTCCCTCTAATCTATCTTCCCTGTAAAATTATGATCGTGGGTAATCAAGAGCAAAAAACATAAAAACCCGAATTTTGGGGCACAATGAAAGATAACATCTTTATTATTAGTTAGAGCCAACTAGTTTCGGAAACACAAATTACCATAATTAGGGCTAGTGTCTAATATTGTAGCACAGTGTGCCTGAAAAGAAATTATCATGAGTAACCCTCGAATACGTTTGCGCGAAATTCAACAAAAAAAATGTAAATGTTGCTTAAAGTTTTTCTATTGTCCTGTATCTATCATCATCTACGTAGAGGCTTAGTATTCTATGTAATTTCTGGAATGAAGAGAAATTCAAACTCTTATTGCTAAGAAAAAGAAGCGTAGCAACTGTAATTCATATTTTATATATACACATGCGTACATAAGTTTAGAGTAAACAGAAATCTTATTGATAATCATGTCCCTAAGTAAGTAAAGTACAACAATTAATTTAAAATAAACTATATATTTGTTTCACAACCACATTTCAGTAGTAGTTGTAGTATATATATATATAAAACGTTAAGGAGTGAAACATTATCACAGCATGTAGCAATAAATAACATGTTTATATTAGCTAAATTAAAACACGTAGGTGTCGCAAACTAGTTTTTAGTAATTGTGTTAACACAGCAAAAGATATATATATATATTTCAATACTTATTTTCTGTACTCTGTTATCATTATCTTCTTGATCATAAAATTACCATTATTTCTCACCTTTAAATGGATATATGATATTATACAATAATCATAATATGAACAACGTCTGTTGCATTATTGAACATAAAGATTACATTAGGCTAAAAATGTTCAGTTTTATCTATGAGTCATAAACATTTAATATGCTGAAATATTTGAAAACAGTGGAACTATCCACTTGCTTCTCGTTTCTAAAAAAATAATTAAATAAAAGGGGAACGATTGTCATCACGCTTTTTAACTACAGTCATTCTTGGCAGTTTGTTTGTTGGAAAAATATCTCAATCACTTTCTTTATTGCCTAAACAATAGTCGCATCGACAACATAAACAATGTTTCCTTCTTGCATATTTTTATTTCGTGAATAATATCGGATTATATACGTTCTCATTTGACCGGATCTAACCAATTACAAATCAAAGTGTTCCAATTCGTCATTGGAACTAGAATACTCTAGTATTGAATTTAGTTTACTATTTTTCTGTGTTAATAACATTCAGTGCTTTTTCAATATTCGCTGGTCAAAAGACGAAAATTACAACTTCTGAAGTGAATATCGATTTATGACATCTACTGGATAAATAGTATGAATACTTCAAATAGTCTGGTATTAGGTATATTAAACCTTAAATACGTTTAATAAGACAACAGGAGGGAAACGACCAGAAGAATGACAGCCAGTCAGCAGCACTAATACAGATGAACTGGCAGAACGATAATCACTGGGCCACACCCTACATCAACGTACGTGTAAAATATTTTTAGTTGATACAAGTTTACAAGGCTAGTACTAGCTTACTAAGTGTCCAGTTACTAAGTCTAGTAGTGTGTTGTTCTTCTATTTCACTAAATGTCCGATTGTAAACTCTGGCACTATTATGATTTACTGGTTTACAAGGTGTCTTTGATTATTGCACCACTAAATTTCCGGTTGTAATCTCTGGCACTGTTATGTTTTCCTGGTTTACAAGGTGTCTTTAATTATAGCACAATATAATAATTTTTAGTAACTGAGATGAAGAAGTATGAAAAATGGGTCTATTCTATAAGAACAGTTTAAACATTAAATGATAGAGATAACGTAAATTGTGGAGGTGGTCACTCTCGTTGTTTACAACACTGTTAATACATATATAAGTTCAATAGTTCTTACAAACATTAATTCTGTTCTAGTTTATTGTGTATGCATCTGTAAAATTTACCCCTTTGATGTTTGTGTAAATTGCGATCACGTTGTCAACGTAGAAACTGCTTGCGAATGTAAATATTCTGTTTATAAATGTTTGTTCACATATGTATTATTATGTTTCTTATTCAGTTGTTTTACAACTGTTTCTCTTACTGGAATCCTGAAATATAATGATCTTTCTGATGACAAATAGCGTTTGCACTGAATAGACAATTGTCAACAAAATCTGTATTGAGACTTTCTCCCCAGTAGAGATACTTGCGTGATTTTAACGTCCAGTTTTTATTCTTCAGGTTCATTTACAGTGTATTGAACGTTAATTTTTGTCTTTCAGAATATATAGTATATTTATAAAAAATGATAATTAAATTCAAGCAGAGAAAACTCTCTCTCCGACAGACTTATTATTATAATGCAATAAACTGATTAGGGAGTGAAAGTTAAATTTTATCAAGAGACTTTTGATGGAAAGTAATTGTAAGTATTTTTGTTTCTCAACTTCACATGTGTTTGAGGTATCAGAAAATAAAAGTCCATGGTCTTCGAATAATATCATTTCATTTCTTTACTGTAATTTTATAAATGTTTCAACTGTCCTTGGTAGTCCAGAATGATAATAACACTCATCACAAACATTTCTAGATTAATTAAGTGCATGAGAATAAAAACTGCCTTCATGGCCCAATTAAAATGTACTATTAGTAAATCATCACAGGGGCTAAAAACTTATGCTTTACTGAAAGTGCAATTGAACTGATCTAAATGTAAATAAATCGGTATGGATTTTATGATCAAACTGCTAAATATCGGGTAGGTTAGACAGTTTCAACAGGTAAGTTGAGAAATGAAAATACAGAGAAAATCTATCAAAGAATCTGTTATCGTTAACAAATCTATAGATATCTTAGACTAGATTACCATTTTTTTTCAGCAGTTAAATCTAATAAAAACAACAGTTAAATTTATTTGTTTGTTACAAGTGCTATGTTTACTAGCCTTCCTTAATTTTAAACTGATAGACTAGAGGGAATGCAGCTAATCAAGAAAATTGGCTGTCAATTTTTGGGATATTTTAATCGAATAGAATGACTTGACCTTCACTGTTATAAAGCACCCATAGCTCCCAAGTCCTGAGCACAATTTTAAGGTGAATAGAAAAATTTATAGAACGTATGCTAACACACCGTTAGATGGAGCTTTTTAACCACCACCCCCATAGATTTTCTGAGATTTGAGAGCGTATAGGTGATATGGATTTTTAGGCCTTACTGTTTTTGTTTTAGAAGGAAATTGAAAGGATAATATTTAATTTTAAGTGAAAATATTTAATGAAAATTATTAACATTTTGAAGTTTGAAACGTCTTTTTTTCCTAGATTAACAGCAGTTACTGATTAATTAAGGTATTTTTAAAGTTCAATAACATGACGATTACCGTATTTATAATTATAAATCATTAAATGGTACTAAACTAAGTTGTTACTTAGTTGTAACTTGTAATGTAAGAACTGTAACTGTAAGTTACAACTAGTGTTATAAAATACTTGACATTACGTAACACATCGTTCTTAAGTTAAAAATCAATTATAACAGTGGTTTTTGTAAATATGATTCTTGCCCGGATAAGTCAACTAATTATTAATACTTTTCAGGCAAATGATGGAATTTGGAAATAAGATAATTATTGTAAATTAAAAACATTACTTAATTTTTTATTTGAAATCAATGTAAAAATTAATCTGGGCCATAATAAAGATTAATAGCACTGCTTGTACAGAAATGATAATTCAAATTTAAAATTAAACAATTTTCATTTTTCTATTAGTAATAAGGCTTGTAGAAATTTAGCTAAGCCTAATTGTTATACTTGTAAAAAGCTGCAGGGGTAGTCTAGCAATGGTATTAACACCTTGATTTTGAGATGTGACTTAATCGTTAGATATGAATGCCTTAGTGGTTACTCAGAGACATGAGTAGGTTATTGTTATGCTATTAATCAAGTCAAGGTAATATGTTTAAGGCAAGGCTATGATGATCAGATATCAGTCATTGTCAGGGTTAATACCTTTTTTGTTAACTAATAGATAATAATTAATAAGTAATATGCTTCAGCTACTGCTAATCTTCATAGAACTACTGAGAAGGAGTATTTCTATAGTGGTGGAAGGCCGAGATTCTATCCCGAGCTATCTGGGTTCTCCTCCATTAGGACTTCTTGCCTGTAACAGATATCCTTTTTTTTAGTTATTGTATGGTCTTCTGCCTGTTACAGATATCCTGTTATTTTAGTATTATTTTAAGTTATTGTATGGCCTTCTGCCTGTTACAGATATCCAGTTATTATAGTCTTTCTGTTATTCTTCTGATTTCTAACTTATCTTGGTCTTTTGAAGGCATTCAAACAAGATGGCTCTTGTCCTAAGGGAAGACACTAGGTCAGTGAATAGCATTGAAGTGATTCTAACAAGAGGATCCAGGATTGAATCCCAGCCATTACAGTTAGAAGAAAGATTTCTCGTCAGGACTTAACTGAATACAACATAACATTAGAGGACAACAAAGGACATTTGGGTTCATATATCCACTAAATTAAACACTTAAACATTTATCAAGTTTTGTCTTCAACTTTATTAAATTAATTGTATCTACTATATCTGTACCAACTACTCTTTAAGAAACATATAGCCCAGGATGACTCCTACTTTACCAAAGTTTGTATTTGTGTCCATTAGTCATACTGTTTTCAATAGTTAAGTACAAATAAAGATGATACATCAACACTGTCAATTCCCTTAACTTTAAACACCTCAATCAGATCCCCTCTAACATTTTTGTTTCATGAGAGAACAATCTTAGAGATCTTAACCTTTCCTTATATGACAATGTTTACATCTCGGGCTATCCTAGTAGCCTTCTCTGAACCCTTTCCAATAATTCAATGTCCTTTCCAAGACTGAACACAATATTCCAATTGTGGCCTAACCAGTGATCTAAATAATGAAAGTATAATCTCTTTAGACTTCTATTCAATATTTCTGTAGATTTATTAATTAAAACAACTAGCATCACATCACTCATTAATTAGAACAACTAGCATCACATCATTCATTAATTAAAACAAGTAGCATCACATCACTCATTAATTAGAACAACTTGCATCACATCATTCATTAATTAAAACAAGTAGCATCACATCACTCATTAATTAAAACAAATAGCATAACATCATTCATTAATTAAAACAAGTAGCATCACATCACTCATTAATTAAAACAACTAGCATAACATCATTCATTAATTGTGATGCTAGTTGTTTTGAATGATTGTGATGCTAGTTGTTTTAATTAATTTCATTCATTAATT
>NW_013673735.1:27218-32555 GCF_000517525.1 Limulus polyphemus
AGTCTAATATATGTATTGTTTAATGTCTCTAAATTACACTTTGTTAGTCTAATATATGTATTGTTTAATGTCTCTAAATTACACTGTTAGTCTAATATATGTATTGTTTAATATGTCTGTAAATTACACTTTATTAGTCTAATATATGTATTGTTTAATGTCTCTAAATTACATTGTTAGTCTAATATATGTATTGTTTAATGTCTCTAAATTACAGTTTGTTAGTCTAATATACGTATTGTTTCATTTCATTTTTAACATTGTTGTAATCTGTTTTCCCTAACCAGGTCAACTATGACGTATTAACGTATGTAAAATGCTGTTTATCCACTTTAAGTACAAACATCATGATATATATTCTTACAGTCAAACCACACTTAACCCTACTGGTAGTCTCTACAGTACCATGGAATTAATGGTGGACTCATTAATAATCTACTCTTATCAGCAATGGAACAAACAGTTCAGGGCCCCAGGGCATTGCCCCATCTGCCCTGCACTATTTCCACCTCTGACTCTTACCTAAAACAATACCATAAATATTTGGCCAAAATATTTCAATACCAAACTTATATACTTACATAAATGACTTGATATTGTTATAGGTACCACAAAAAAAACTTTACATACCTTTTAATTTTTAAATGTAGATCAAAAACACTCAAAATTTTGCTCTACAAGTGAAATATGTTAATTTAACACAGGTCCAAATAAAATGTCTGATACATAACAGTACGATCATCTTATAGAAAAGTTCACAAAGTCAGTCCAGTATACTGGAGAAGGACTCCAAATGTACTACATGTTTATACCTCTCGTGTTGTTAGATATTTGTTAATTGTTGTACAAGTAAAGACCTTACTATCCTCACACTAAATCCTGTAACTATGGTATGGTAATCCTAATATATCAACACAAAATCAGCTACAGTACTCTGTACAGGATTTTTAAACAATAGGTGTGTATACTTACAGAGAGTTAGTACTTGTTTAATATCTGTAACAAGATGTACAACTTTTTAATTAGAGATTAACAATCCATACTTAACCATCATTATGTGGCTGCTTTAAGTGGATTATCGATTTTCCACTATTGTACTAATTGTGGTAAAACTGTCCTGGGTCGTTTTTTGTCAGGTCACAGCTACATCTACTACTACTATTTGACAGCTAACAAGTCACCCCTACAATCATGTCATCTGAACTGCTATAACAAACAAACAAACTGATTCATCAGAACTACTTTTACCAAAACCTTTGAACAAGGCAGCATCTTATAGATACTGGAATAAAGTGGTGCCAGTCAACATTTCTCTAACTGACAACCAACTTCCCGGACATCATACAGCATCTGATCCACTCGCCAGGTATATACACAAATGAAAAATAAAGCATACAAAAGTCTTGATGCCTGAAAAATCATCTCTAGCTTCATGTCCAGACTTGTTTCATTCATCTAAACCAAAAAACGTGTACTTGCTTTTGTATTTTTAATTACAGCTCAGTTGAGTAAAAAGTAGAAAAACTTGAGTTCTCACATTGAGTTGATATTTTGTGAAGGATTGGGAAAAGTTAAATCATCTTCAGCATGTTCGAATTGGTTCCTTTTTTTTTACACAGAGGAACATATATTTACTTTTACATTTTGAATTAAAGTTAGGATAATTAAAAAGTAGAAAAAGGTGAGTACCCTGTTAAATTTATATTTGAGAAACTTTTTACTGTGAGTTCAGTTATTCATGAATTTCAACTAAAAAAAAAAGCACATAGCAAAAAATAATCAGCTTTAACAATAACTTACAAAATCATAATTTTACTTTTTAAATTCACTTTCATGAAACAACGTTGATACAATTTGATCGAGAAAGTCACAAAAAACTAAAGTTTGGTAATTAAAAAATCACTTGAAATTTCATTGCAGGCATAGGGTGAAGAAGACAGTCTTATTTTCATTGTTCTAGGGTAATTATATCTATACACTGCACAAGTAGATATCACTGGTAAGTGATGAACAATCTGTATTCTCTAACTTTACATACAACAAAGAACCAATAGGTCCTTCAAGCCTGCCTTTATGCACCCACCCTTTAAACGTAACCTTTATTTTTCAGTAAATTGTAGATTCTCATCTTAAACTCTCTAAAAGTGACAGCTCATTCCATAAGCCAAATTACCTTTTTAAAAAAATTAACTGTCTTTACTGGAGCCTAGCCTGTTTTTTTTCAAACCTTAAACTCGTGACTTGTTGTACAATTATCATCAGAATATATAACAAACGAATTAGGTTAAGATCAGAGGAAGACCTACTACTTGATTAACTTTATAAGAATAAGTTAAGATCAGAGGAAGACCTACTACTTGATTAACTTTATAGGAATAAGTTAAGATCAGAGGAAGATCTACTACCTGATTAATTTTATAGGAATAAGTTAAGATCAGAGGAAGACCTACTACTTGATTAACTTTATAGGAATAAGTTAAGATCAGAGGAAGACCTACTACCTGATTAACTTTATAAGAATAAGTTAAGATCAGAGGAAGATCTACTACTTGATTAATTTTATAGGAATAAGTTAAGATCATTTATTTTATTAGGAGAAGAGTAAGGAGTGATCTTATTGAAGTTTATAAGATCATCTGGGTGTTTAATAAGATAAATTCTTACTTACTACTATGAATTAATTTTATAGGAATAAGTTAAGATCAGAGGAAGACCTACTACCTGATTAAACCTACTACCTGGGTTAAGATCAGAGGAAGATAGGAATAAAAAATTAACCAGGTAGTAAGTCTTCCTCTGATCTTAACTTATTCCTATAAAAAGGTCTTCCTCTGATCTTAACATAGGAATAACAGATAACTCTTGTTTTTTTTTTAAACTTGTAACCAAAATATAATTACTTGTGATCTCCATATGTATGTTGCTAATTGATTGAGTTTCAGGTTCATTAAATGATTACTCAGTTATCATGATTTGAGGCTTATGTAGTTGGAATGATGAAAAATAGTAACAATTTGAAACGGTGATTTTGATTTGTTGATTATTGTCATGTCGAACAACCTTGAATTAATAGAAAATAATAACAAATAATATTTGAATTTGATGGAACAACAGTTAAAAATGGAAACACTAAGTTTGATTATTTTCATGACATTAATTGTAATTTTGTTAAATCAAGTTAATTGGCCAGCTCTACTGGTAAGATAATTTCTGGCTGAAAGTTCCACTTCAGTATTCTTTGCACAAAATTGGTTTCTGGTTACAAGGTTCGTTTTATAATTCTTTGTACAAAACAACCGGTATGACACTGATGTGGACTGAAAATCATAATTTAAAAACAATTCTGTATGTGATAACGGCTTTTTTTGATAAATGTCTGATATAAAATATAATCAGATTTATGTCACAGAAAGTAAAACAAAAAGTGTATATTGTAAAACAACTTGTACATTTAATAGATTCAGATGTTGATTGTGTAGCTAATCAGAACTGTTGTTACATTGGAACACACCAGTTGTTTAACAGAACAAAACTACAGCACAAACAAGTTTATAAAACAAGCGTTGTGTAATTAAAGAGTTGTAATAGATATTATAATGTTTGTTAAGTGTTATTATACTTGTGTACTGACAGTATTAGAAGACACTATAGGTACATTTTCTGATTGGTGTACGATCTAACAACAGTTGCTTTCTGGTGTATTGATTGCCCATGTGACAATTTGTGTATGTTTACAAACATGTAACCATGATTAAATCTTGTTGTGTCTTCTGGTGCACAAACAGACAAGTGATGTTTTCTTGTGTTGACTTTTATAGAATACCAAAGGAACTGGAGAAAAGACCAGAATGGATCTAGATGATATAACGGGAATACTGGCAGCCGTCGAACTCTGACTGTTTGGTTTGTTAAAGGTAAGAAATTTAAATATGAAAAATCAGTGTTAATACTTTTGTTAAACAGTTACAGGTGTTGATTTATATAAATGTGTAATAATTACTCACTAGTAACAATAAACAATTAATGACTTGTAGCGACATAATAGACAAATAATCTGAATAGGTTAATTATGAATAACAGTAGATAAGTCTAACCACAAGTTGTTGTTTATTTACATAAATATTATTGATTGGGGAACCACGACTGAATAAAAGGATCTTGGTATAGTAGTTGATAAGTCACTCAAATCATTGACACAGTGCTCTGTTGCTACTAGTAAAGCTAATATAATTCTATGGTGTATTTACACTATAGATGTATAAAAGGATGTCGGTATAGTAGTTGATAAGTCACTCAAATCATTGACACAGTGCTCTGTTGCTACCAGTAAAGCTAATATAATTCTATGGTGTATTTACACTATAGATGTATTGATGAGAAGTTATCTTCCTACACAAATCACTTGTGAAGTCTCACTTGGAATGCTATGGACAGTTTTAGTGTTTAAGAAATAATACTGACTTATTGGAAAGGGTTCAGAGGAAGACCTACTACTTGATTAACTTTATAGGAATAAGTTAAGATCAGAGGAAGATCTACTACTTAATTAACTTTATTCATTAATTAAAACAATGACTAACAGCAGTGTATGACCTTTGAACTTAAAGTAAGCTTAGCACTCTCCCTACCATTGTACACTGTCCTATCATAACCTTACAGGTTATGTGGAGAACAAGGTTTCTGTACTACTTGTAGCAAGTGGTTCACATATTCAATCCTTAACCTCCTTCAAAACCCTTGAGAAAATTGTTTCTGCCCCAGTAGTCTTATCATTCTTTAAACTTTCTAATTTTTTCTTAATAAACTCAGAAGTTATGTGATCATCTACCAACTGTTCAAGATGAGCTTAAAGCTTCATTAGAAAAATTGAAGAAAAGCAGAATTTAATAATTCAGCCATCTGATAATCGTCAGATATTAGCCTTCCTTTATCATCTCTCAGAGGCCCTACTCCAAGCCTAACATTTTGTTTACCCTTAATGCATTTAAAGAAATCCTTACTGTTAATTTTTATATCTTCAGACAACTTTTTTCTCATACATCCTTTTTGATGTCCTAATTTCTTGTTTCACCAACTTTCTTTATCTTCTATAATATTCTATGTCTCCTGTCATACCAGTCAATTTAAATTTCTTAAATTGATGATGCTTTTCTTTAATTTTATCTCTTAAACTCTTTGTGAGCCAACCAGGTTTATTACTTGCAGCTACCCATTTCTTTCCATAAGGAATATTTAAAAATGTATCTATAAAAATTTTCCACATCTGATCAGTGTCTCCAAATAACTTAGCTGCTCAATTAACGAGATGTGATGCTACTTGTTTTAATTAATGAATGA
>NW_013673736.1:0-1662 GCF_000517525.1 Limulus polyphemus
GGTATAACGTTTCAATCCGTGTAAAACCAGGATCGGTATAACGTTTCAATCCGTGTTAAACCAGGATCGGTATAACGTTTCAATCCGTGTTAAACCAGGATCGGTATAACGTTTCAATCCGTGTTAAACCAGGATCAGTATAACGTTTCAATGATAGAAAGTCTTTTATGCAGATAACGCCACGAGTTACTTGCAGTCTGAAATGGATGATACCGTAAGTACTATTGATACTCTGATTTGTTATAACACTACTATTGTATAGTTTTTGTTGTGCTTACAATACTAGGGATAACAGATGTTTGCGTTTTGCTGTTCACGTCATATTGTTTAGTTTACTTGTACTCTGGTTGAGCACCTTTTTTAAATCTTTCTTTACCTCCCCCCTTATGGGGTAAGAGTAGCATGTTTCGCTTGTTTACGTGTTACTACCGTTCTTTAGGCGTTGACAGTGCTTAGTTCTCAGCCATCAGCTGGCGAGTAGTTCTCTCGGCTTCCCTTGTGTTTTTAGCGCGTGTGCTGAGAACATATCGCGCAGACACGTTCTTTGCGTGCAACGTTGCAAGGTGGGTGTGGAGTACGGCACGCTAAGTGCGTTCAGCTACAGATTCAGTGACACCCACTGCAGAGAAATTAGGATCAATACTTTTACCGCTTGGGGGAAATGTAGAACACGATTGGTCGGGTTAAGATGGATTCGACGGGTTTGGGCGGAAGTGTCTTTTTATTGGAGAGGAATAGGGGTTTAAATTTGCATATGCAGTTCATAGGGTCTTACGTGATTACTACTGTTTTAGAGAGTAAAGCTTGTATAGTGTTAGCTTCTATATTTCTTTCATATACACACTTTATCAACACCTCGAACTTATTGATCCAGGAAACTTATTTAGTTTATGTTTCGCACGTAGAGGTCTACTGGTCCCAAAGTCCTACGGTCCAGTATAAACAACCCTGATCCTAAAATCTATAAAGTCTTTAAACGATACCAAACTTAAAGGGTTGAATAGGAACTGTGTCAATGTTCTCTACTTTACCCTCTGTTGTTATTGTATCTTGGTTTTGTCATTACTGAGTACAAAAGTAAAATAAAGTTTTAATATTCATTGCAGACTTTTTGGATATTCATTGACGAGATTTTGGAAACGAAGTAAATTTATCTTTGTAGAGGTCTTGGTACATGTTCACAGTACATACTAAATTTAATGAACAGTTAATATAATATTAATAAGGTTAAGTGTTTGGTTAAAATCATATACCTAGCACTGGTTGGACGTCAAATGATCAGTGGGTGAAAGGTCAAAAGGCCCAGACATGTTTCAAATATAAAGGAATAAATAAATGTATATATATACTTTCTTTTCACTCTGCATTTAATAAATTACACTAGAAATGACTTTTAGAATAAACAGTCTCAAGAATTTAGTATTTATTATCAAAAGTGCTGATAAAATTCGTCACAGAAATTTGATATGGTAGACCAAAAGACAGGACTGACAACAAACATTACATCCCTCAGTAACATTACTTTTAAACAAAAGTCACAACCGAAAGTGTTCAGAATGTTATGAAGGTATCATATATCACACTGACAGTTTTTACATTATTGAACCATATACGAAAGTGAAGGATATTTACCGGAAAAATGTCATAACCCACAGTAATGAA
>NW_013673736.1:2143-13405 GCF_000517525.1 Limulus polyphemus
CACTGAAAGTGTTATGAAAAGATAATAAGTCACACTTATGGGACCATTTTAAAAAATGTCACAACACAAGGTGGCACACCTTTTTTTTTTATTAAACTAAATTACAACAACTCATAGTAACAGGATCATTATTAAAAATGTCACAACCCAAGGTGACAACCATTATAAAAATAAAATTCAAGAACTCACAGTAACAAGGTCATTATTAAATATGTTAACCATGTTGAAAAATATCACAACCAAGTGATAGTCTATATTGACATAAAGACTATATATCCTGAATTAGATAGCCCATATTGACATGAGGACTATATATCCTGAAGTAGATAGCACGTATTGACATGAAGACTATATATCCTGAAGTAGATAGCCCGTATTGACATGAAGACTATATATCCTGACGTAGATAGCCCGTATTGACATGAGGACTATATATCCTGAAGTAGATGACCCGTATTGACATGAGGACTATATATCCTGACGTAGATAGCTCGTATTGACATGAGGACTATATATCCTGAAGTAGATAGCCTGTATTGACATGAAGACTATATATCCTGAAGTAGATAGCCATGTTGACATGAGGACTATATATCCTGAAGTAGATAGCCGTGTTGACATGAGGACTATGTATCCTGAAGTAGATAGCCCGTATTGACATGAGGACTATATATCCTGAAGTAGATAGCCCGTATTGACATGAGGACTATATATCCTGAAGTAGATAGCCCGTGTTGACATGAGGACTATATATCCTGAAGTAGATAGCCCGTATTGACATGAGGACTATGTATCCTGAAGTAGATAGCCCGTATTGACAAGAAGACTATATATCCTGAATTAGATAGCCCGTGTTGACAAGAAGACTATATATTCTCAATACAGGCTATCTACTTCATACAGGCTATCTACTTCAGGATATATAGTCTTCATGTCAATACAGGCTATCTACTTCAAGATATATAGTCTTCA
Source organism: Limulus polyphemus (assembly GCF_000517525.1). NCBI lineage: Eukaryota > Metazoa > Arthropoda > Merostomata > Xiphosura > Limulidae > Limulus > Limulus polyphemus. The sequence goes on from NW_013673736.1 coordinate 3,116, forward strand.
TATTGACATGAAGACTATATATCCTGAAGTAGATAGCCTGTATTGACATGAAGACTATATATCCTGAAGTAGATAGCCTGTATTGACACAAAGACTATATATCCTGAAGTAGATAGCCCGTATTGACATGAAGACTATATATCCTGAAGTAGATAGCCCGTATTGACATGAGGACTATATATCCTGAAGTAGATAGCCTGTATTGATATGAAGACTATATATCCTGAAGTAGATAGCCCGTATTGACACAAAGACTATATATCTTGAAGTAGATAGCCCGTATTGACATGAGGACTATATATCCTGAAGTAGATAGCCTGTATTGACATGAAGACTATATATCCTGAAGTAGATAGCCCATGTTGACATGAGGACTATATATCCTGAAGTAGATAGCCTGTATTGACACAAAGACTATATATCTTGAAGTAGATAGCCTGTATTGACATGAGAACTATATATCCTGAAGTAGATAGCTCGTATTGACACGAAGACTGTATATCCTGAAGTAGATAGCCATTATTGACATGAAGACTATATATCCTGAAGTAGATAGCTCGTATTGACACGAAGACTATATATCCTAAAGTAGATAGCCTGTATTGACACAAAGACTATATATCCTAAAGTAGACAGCCCGTATTGACACGAAGACTATATATCCTAAAGTAGATAGCCCATATTGACACAAAGACTATATATCCTGAAGTAGATAGCCCATATTGACTAGTTTGGGATTAAAATCAGACAAGAACACATTTATATGTGTGTGTAAGTTTACAAGATATATAAACAAAATAACTTTTAAAGTATTAGTTATGTATTTGGTTGTTGGTAACAATGCTGCGATTGTTAACATTTGAACTTATCCTTAAAAGTCATACAAAGCACTAAACACACTACAGTGTCGTTATTATTCTGTAACACACATGGCAAATGTAATAATAATAATAATGATAAATAAGTTCTCAAAAATATGCATTAACTTGGAACTCATCGATACTCTTTGTGTAATTGTATATATTTTTGAAGAAATTTAATTTAAGTGCAGAACAGGGGCGAGTGTTTTAAACAGTTGAAACTAAATAATTATTACTATTGCAGTAAACGGATATTTAAAAGTGGTTGAAGATACCGTGGGATTTGAAGCTATGTCTTTTATACTCTAATCGCATGAGCTGACCGAAGTATAGGGTGAATTTTGGTTAAAAATTAATCTCCAAATATTAAAAGGAGAAAGCATATTTGTACGTATATGTTTTAAATTAACATTTAGTTGAAGATAAGCCAACCTATAATGTAAATTTATAATCTGGAGAAATCAAAATTCCAGCTGATCCTCGAGCACATGTTTCTTCTAACAAAGAACATACTTAAAATAGTAATGACTTTTGTGTATAGTCTACTTGAGTACGGTGATTAGACTTCTAAACTTTACCTTGTTACAGCCTGGAAGCTTCTCAGTTACACACTCGTTAAATCTATTTCGAGTTGTTTCTTGATAAAAATTGAAAAGATTATGGAAATATTAAACATGTTTTGGTTTGCACACCGAAAGCCGGTGAAGCGTTAGAAAGCAGTATGCAACGAATCTCTGATAAAAGTCACGCAAACTGTGGATGATATTTTCCCAACATGTTCTAGTATTGAACAAAAGACCTCTTCGGCAGTGACTTGTGGGAGGCAAATGATAGATCTGAAATGACATTGTTACTTGCCTCTGACTTTTAATTAAAAATGGATAAATTATGATGAATCTGCCATTGATTTTTATCACAACTTTTAGGTCTGTTAGGTAAGAAATATATACTTTATTTGGTCCTACTTAAAACGTGACTGTGTATTTGTGTATTCAGTCCTCCAAACAGGAACGTCAGGGGGGGGGTGACTTTTTCCTTTATTGAAAGTGACCCCAGCAGATACAATGCTTGTTATGTCCCATTCTTCAGATATAATCTACAGCCTGTTAATAGTGAAGGCAGCAGGTGGGGTGGGGGTGGTGAACTTGCCATGTCATGGACATGGAAAGTTCCCATAGCAAAAACATGAAAACAGTGCTTGTTAGATCCCAGTCTTGAGATATAATATACAGCCTGTTAATGGTGAAAACAGCAGTTGGGGCATGGAGATGGGGGTGAACTTGCTGTGTTACAGAAAGTGCCCCTAGCAAAAACAACACTTGTTAGATCCCATTCTTGAGATATAATCTGCAGCCTGTTAATGGTGAAAATATCAGTTGGGGGGGTTGGGATGGGGGTGAACTTGCTGTGTTACAGAAAGTGCCCCTAGCGAAAACAACACTTGTTTGATCCCAGTGTTGAGATATAATCTACAGCCTGTTAATGGTGAAAACAGCACTTTGTTCTAAGAAGTCTTTATACATCAACCGAATAATGCGTGAGACGGGTTGTTAGGATTTAGGGAAATTAAGCACGCACGTTGCGCTCCTTCTAAACACTAACTGGACTTTATAGTGAGTGATTACGCTCTTTGGAACTACAAGAACTGTTATGTTGGTTTTATAAAGTCAGGAACAAATTTACGCCTTAGAAATCCTTAATGCACTTTCTCGTACCGAACCCGTGCTCTAATTAAGTATTTAAATGAGTTTGTTGCGTGTATCTGTACGAGTTTGTCTTACCCCAATGTTGTTGGACATTCTACGTGAATGCCAAGAAACATGAATCATGTTTATTGACTATATACCGTCTCAAAGAATCTCAGTATTCCTACAAGAGATTAATTATTTCAAATTGTATGACGAATGCCGGTTTTTTAGTGATGCATTAAGATTATCCTAAATTAACGTGTCCTTAATAACACGAAACTTTGTTTGGTACAAAACCTATGTTGTACTCTTCTGGTAGCTCAACGTTTGGCGTTGTGCATTTACGATAATTTATGGTGTATAAGGTGACCTGGCCCAAGATGAATTCACATACATTTTTTTTTTAGCTTCGAGGCTTAAAAATTCACTTGTGGAATGTGTTACAATAGGTTAAAGAATTAGAACCGATATTAACGATTCCCCAATGGGGCGAAGTCTTTTATACCTCCACCTACTGCCTGTCTTTTTAAGCTATTTCAAATAACAATAATTTTTACGTTTTTGATATTAATAATTAGTGTATAATAATTTTAAAAGTTTATTTTTTCTAATAAATAATTTGGTATATGTGCTATCTCTAGTTTTCAGAATTTGATAGAAATTCGCATTCCTTTGACCAAACGCATATTTCATGTTTATTGTGTTATGGTATTTCTTTAGTAATTTGAGACACTAATCAGTATTTGTATATGTTATTTGTTTTTATTTAGACATTTATTCAGGGCCTGGTCACTTTATTGAAATGTCCCCTTTCAAACTTGGATCTGACCTAAGCTGCAGTTGTAAATTAGGATGATCACATGATGTGTCAAGAGATCCCTGCAACACTATAAGTGACATAGTAGTGGGTACATGTATAGGATGTGCAACAGTGGGCAAGGTAGTTTCATGGATAAGCTGCTTAAAGGCTCATTCAAATTGATCAACAATTGAAAAAATTGAATAAAATATTTACAGCGAAAGTAAATAGTGACCGCAAACAAGTAACGACAGAATAAGGAAAAAGGTGGTTAGACAGGATGGAAAGCCCAAGTGTCATGAAACAATAAATTAGCTAACAGACATTCAGTGCAGGATAATCCACACCCATCTTCAGTCGTCCCATGCGAAGAAAGTTGCAACAAATGAACTATGGCAGTTGGAGACCGTTGCATATACCACTGGACTGGTTGTACCGAGAAGAAAAATATCTTCATTGGTGTATAGAGTGTAGACACTGGACTAATAAGGACTGGTGAAAGGTCAAATGAATCACGTTTTACTATTTCCACCCCCACTCCCTTTTTCGCAATGGTGGGAAAAGACAGATATAGGGGAAAAAAAAGCCAGAAGAATAATTCAACACTCTTGTGCTATTCCAATTGTCCAAGCCTCTGGTGGTGAAGTCATGGTTTGTAGCCTGTTTTCCTGAGGTCCCCTGGGCTCATTGGTTTCTTTAGAAAGCAAATTGAATACCACAGCTTATGTTAGCATCATTTATGATCAATTTAATCCAAAGATGCTTCATATGTAGCCTGATGGGGACATTTACTTCCACTGTGTCTACATTAAATGTTCATGGTTTAAAGAACATGACGAAAACTTCAGTCATCTTCCGAGGCCATCACAGTTCTCGGATCTCAATCCAATTGAGCATCTGTGAGATGAACTTTAAAGACACATTTGCCATAACGATCCTCTGCCTGCCTCGCTGTATGGATTTCGTACAATAATAATGACTAAATGGGTAAAGATCTCCTGAGGACATGGCTGTTATTCGGGCAAATGCTGGCACAACCTAGTATCTAATTTAGTTCTCAATAAAATGGTCAAACTCCTGTAGAACTGACAGAACGATAATAATCCTGGTTTACAAAACGTATAATAAAATTCACTGGCAACACTATTGTTTTATCTGACTTAGAACTTAAAACTTTGTTGTTAACATGAACTTTGTTTTATCTGACGTAGAAGTTGAACTTTGTTGTTAACATGAACTTTGCTTTTTTTGACTTGGAAGTTGAACTTTGTTGTGAACATGAATTTTGTTTTATCTGACTTAGAAGTTGAACTTTTTTTTATCTGACTTAGAAGTTAAAATTTTGTATGAATTCGACCTTTATTTTATCTGACATAAATGTTCATTTCCTGTGAACATGATCTTGAAATTTTATTTTATTTTAAATCTTTGGCATGTACCTTTGAGTATTTGGTTTGAAGGTGAAAATTTTCAGTTTTTAAAGATTATTAGTGAGTAAACGTCTAATATTCATAAACTTAGACCGTATCGAACTTGGGTCGTATTTATCTAACATAAGACAGTAATAAATGGTACGATGCTGCTTGTGTATTGCAAATTCTTAAACGCTAACACGTAATAAACGATAATGTTATTTGGGATTCAAGCACAATTCTCACAACTTGTCAACGTGACATTGTCAGTGATTGTGATAGGTTAAGACGATTATGAGAAGGTTTTTATGTTTTTAACGTTTTTCAGCATTTCCATTAATTGATGAAACAACTGACCCATGTAAAGCTATTATTATTTCATGGAAGGCTTATTTTTCATTTGTATTTAATTCTTTACATTCATTTTTATAATTAGCGACTCTAACTCGTATGTTTTCACACAAATGGTTCTTGGACTACTCGCCTTGATGAAGCTGCAGTGGTGAAACGTCGGCTGATTTTTTTTTTTTTCAAACTTTCTTGCCAGAATCGTTTAATAATACTTTTATAACGCTTCACCGTGCACCGTTCTATTATAGTGTTGTAGTCTTATATTATATTCGGTAACTATCATTTAAAATCACTTTTGTAACCTGTGACATTCATAGATTCTCGAAAAAAAAAAAGAAAGACGTAAGCTGAAACGTCAAGTACAAAAAAAAAAAACTGGAGTTGTTGTCGCCTTCCTTAAATATGATTGTGATAATGTATTTTGTTGAGTAGCATGTCCTCGTGGAAGTCTGTTGAAGTTTAGGAATTATGACTATGTGCGCCAGCACTGTGTGGTGACTGGTAGTGGGAGAGAGTGATATTTTCTGACTTGTCATTCTCGTGATATAAAGAATACATTCTTTTCAACCAACGATATTCAATTATACTAGAAGTATAGTGTAAAGATCATTCTCTGCTCTATGTGTTTGCATAAAAAAAAAGAGATCGCATAGGAATTAACAGAACATATACCACCTAAGTAACAATTAATAGTTTGAAGGCTTTCTGCTAACCTTTGAGATTCTGCATGTCAGTATACGAAATAACAACTTAGTCAAAGTTATGTGTTCTAGTTATACTGTATGGAAATTATTATCAGTCGCTATCAAAGTCATGAATCCAAACACAATCGATCAAAGAAAAAGTTTAATAATCTGCTGTCTTAAGTTATTAATGTTTTCAATCACAAAATGAATTTTAACAGTGCTTTTGTTGTTTTTTAGCATTTCGAACAACGTAGTTAATTCATATACTTAAAATATCTGTAGTAATTAGCACATTTTTTTTTGTATTTAAAAGTCGTGATTTAAGTAATTTGTAAGCCAAACTATTTTTCGTTGAAACTTAAGCGACATCTAGCGTGAATATAATAAGGAATTTTTACATCATATTATTTTGTTTACAGTAGTTAATTTATTTAAAATAAACAGAGAATATACTTATCGCACAATTAATGTAACGTTTCATTTTTCAGACATGCTTCTCACAATTGCTCAAAAATTATCAAAATATTTGACATGTAGAAGAATTTATGCCAAATAATAGTAAGCCCTGAAGTTAACATACTCGCTTCCAGGGTTAGCCTGTTGTACTGGGGATCTAAGGTCCATGGTTTGCGTCCCCTTACCAAAAAATATTATTTTGTACTTTGGGGCCTTGGGTGTTTTATAAAAGCAATGTCTAATCCTACTGTTCGGTCTGAAAAGAGTAGCCCAAGAGCTGGCGGTTGGAGGTGATCACTATCTTCCCTCTATCACTTCAAAATTGCCCCCCCCCCCAGTGGCACAGCTGTATGTCTGCGGACTTACAACGCTAGAAACCGGGTTTCGATACCCGTGGTGGGCAGAGCACAGATAACCCATTGTGTAGCTTTGTGCTTCATTTCAAACAAACAAACACTTCAAAGTTAGGAACGGCTAACGCAGATAACCTTCATGTAGCTTTGCGCAAAATTCAACAAACAAACTCGCATTTTCAATCAGAATGACGACGAAAACTTTTAAACACTTGAGGTCAGGACACTGGTGAATAATATACAGTTTACTAGCAACATATTGGCATTGCTCTCCTGAGATATGTGAAATACAGTGCATTCTCAAAAAAAAAAAGGATTGGTTACATAGATTCAAAAGCTACCTTACAGTAAATACACTCTTCGCCAAAAAGTTTGAATACTAATCGATCTAAAGGATGTGTAGTAAAATAAGTGTATGTTTTGAAAAGTGAAAATGTAAAGAACATGCAAAGCCATGGAGAAAATGGAAGAATATTAAAGATAACTGAAGAAAATAATAACAAAAAAAAACGAATTATATGAAAACGTAAGATTCGGAAAAATAAAATGAAAGTTTATTAAAGGAATGAAAAACTGAGTAAGGAATAGAAGAGTTAAAAAATAGGACAACATATTTTATGACAAGGCGCAAACAAAGATAAAAAAGGAAAGCAGTGGTAAACCAATACAGATATACAGTGGAAACACTGCGTAGGCGAAAGATTCAACAGATCAAATACGGTTAGTGGAGCGACAAAAAAGAAGGAATTGGTCTTTTTGGAGTAAACAACGAAAGCTTTAAATTACATTAACTCATCCCATGTATTTGCTAAATTGTAATACAAAGTTAAGAAAGGAAAAAGTAAACCAACGATACTGGATTTCATTTTTTGTTTCTTTACACATTATTTCTCAGTTTAGTTGTTTGTTATCTGTGAGTTTCTACAACAAAGTTTTTGACATTAGTCTCATTGCAGCTTACCAAACACTATACCAAGAAAGATTTTATGTCTTTTTGAGTGACAGTTGTCTCGGACGTATCTCGTTTATTCGATGATCAAATTTCTCCAACTTCTTGCTTTACGTGAGCTTGCCCTTTAAACATAAATAAACTGATTAAAAAATAGCTTATAATGAAAAGTATTGCTTCTAGTTGAAAACAAAGAATACATCATGCTATTCCATATTGATCGCTAATTCTTAATTTACGTGATACAACAACGATTAATAAGAATATTCCACGTATGTTAGTCTGTATGTGTATGTACTGAAAGAGAGGTACAGATATATCAGAGTCACGCAAACTAAGCCATGCCTTTTTCATTTTTGTTACATGTTTAATTTCATTTAGAAATAACATAAAACAAGTAAATTACATAGAAAGACTTGCTAATGCAGGTCGTGGTCTTTCTGTTTTAATCATTTAATGACGAAGAATTATATGACTCCAGATACCCCCCCCCCCCCCTTTTTTGTATCTTGGGTAGAGTTAACTGAATATATGTTTAATGAAAGATGGCCTGCGCCTCTTTACTTAAAAAGTTTTTTTATTCACAATGTTTCAATTTTCTGCAGAAAATAATTGTTTTAAGAGATAGGATTTAACAGAAACGACACAAGGAAACCACGTCGGTACATCAGAAACAACAATAAATATTTAATGTATTTAATATTCATAAGTGTGTTTAATACTGCAGGACATTTTGAACGTATTGAATTTGTTTTAATTGTCGATTTATTAAAAAAATGGCAGGCTCTAAGTATAACCTTTCTTTGTAAGCTTACATAGACAGAAAAGTGTAAGTATAACCTTTCTTCGTAAGCTTACATAGACAGAAAAGTGTAAGTATAACCTTTCTTTGTAAGCTTACATTGACAGAAAAGTATAAGTATAACCTTTCTTTGTAAGCTTACATAGACAGAAAAGTATAAGTATAACCTTTCTTCGTAAGCTTACATAGACAGAAAAGTGTAAGTATAACCTTTCTTTGTAAGCTTACATAGACAGAAAAGTGTAAGTATAACCTTTCTTCGTAAGCTTACATAGACAGAAAAGTGTAAGTATAACCTTTCTTCGTAAGCTTACATAGACAGAAAAGTGAGCTAAGAATCTTTGTTGTAAATTGGTTTCCTAAGGCGGTATCCTTTGGGATTTTACAATATCTGATGATTAGGAGACACTGTTGTCTAAAGTCTAGCCTTACAGTATATTATTTTAACTCGTGTTATAAAGAAATACGCAGCTAGTTATTAAAATTAGCCTCCAATGTGATTTTGTGTATTGTGAAAATATTGACTAGTAAGAATACATTACAATCTCCGTCAATCCGATCTAATACAATGTGTAAACATCCACTAAAGTATATTATAAATATGGCTCCATCTATTGATAACAAGAAGAAGTTTGCTAGCTACACATTGAAACTGAGGAGTTACGATAGCAGATAAAAACTTCATTAATGTAGAGAAACAGAGAAGATGCCTAAAATTAATTTCGATTGAGCTGTTGAATTTTTATTTTTTTCATTTTTATGAAATGAAAATTCTAAGTTATTATAAGATTGAATTTATTCGGCAAGTTCAATGTTTTAATTGCAAAATTGAGGTTTTATGCATTACTTATATATGAAAAATGAGTATTTTAACAGACAAATCGCACGCACTTTAAGTTAGGACTATAATCTCGATGATTATATTTACCAGGGAAATGGAAACTTGATACAGTTAATGTTTTACTGAAGGCCAAGGTATCAATCAAGCAACAAAAACACTTACTAAAACTTTTAAAAGTCAGTAATTTTAATACTGTTCGTTTGATTGTTATTAAGCACAAAGTTACAAAATGGATTATTTGTACTGTGCCAACAGCGAGAATATTATGGAAACTCAATTTTTAGCAGCCTGAACCCTCAGGCTTACCGCTGAGCCACTGAGGGTATGGGGGTGGCGCCTTGGTGCTAATTTGGTTTATATTTGTGAATAGAAATTTATTATTTAGTTGTTCGTTTTGATTTATCTCGTATAAGGTGAAGCCTAGACATGATCGTGATTTACGTTATCGAACTATCGCATTTTTTTTCGAACAGACTTATAGAATTAGTCTTTTTTTTTGTGACAACATTTGCTCTACATCAAGCAGTGTATCCTGTCTTCTTCTCACGACACGAAAGAACTACACTACATTACAGTAATGATCAATTTCTTTTATTACAACACCGTATCACACAGGTACATTGAACAGCAATTATTGTAGAATTTTCGATAAGTGACGAACACATCCACGCTTCGGCGCTCCCGAATCGGTTCGACCATTATAAATGGTCGTTATTTTACTTCTTTTAGTTTTCGTTCAGTTTTTTTTTCCTTTTATCATATTTTGTTGACCTCAGGTTTTCCTCTTTTTTTTTCTTACATTTTGTCACCTGAGGGCGCGGATAATTCTACTTTGGCTTCAAAGTTTTGATCTTGACATTGTGATGTATGAAGTTATATTTTCTGAAAGGGAAAACATTGATTACTCCTCAAATTTTTATTCATTTGTTTTTTCAATAATTAACTAGAAGAGGTTCTACAAATATCATTATTCCTTTTTAAATGGTAATGTTGATAAGTCCCTTACTTCTCTTTGATTTCTTCAACTCCTCTTTTTCTTTAGCCCCCCCCCCCAGTGGCACAGCGGTATGTCTTCGGACTTACAACGTTAGAA
>NW_013673736.1:14405-26867 GCF_000517525.1 Limulus polyphemus
ATAGCCCTTGTGTAGCTTTGTGCATAATTAAAAACAAACAAACAAACTTTATTAAATAAGCTGTCCATATATCTGTTTGTTTAATTCTAAGTTAATAGGTGGATTTTAATTCTTTCAAGTCTACCTCCCCTTTCAGAAGGACAGTTTTGACAACTCTTTCAATTTTCCTCCTTACTTTTTCTGGTACTTTTGAAAAGTATAATTTGTGTTTAACACAGACGACGTTTAACTACTTACTCTCTTGACTTTTGTTCTTTATGATGTCTGTGATAAGACATTTAACTCATCCTGCTGAAAGACAATTTTAGTATGTTCAACAACTCTTCCAATTCTCTTTTTTTTTAGGAATAATTTAGATTTTTCTTTAACTTCTTTTTTTTTTTAAAGGAGTGGTTAGGATTACTTCTTTCACTCGTTCGTTATGAGGAATATATTCATATCTTGTTTAGGCCAGGTTTGTGATATAGTGATTATGTTGTTGGGCTGCGGAGGGCTACAATACGTGATGCCACTGAACAGTCATTACAAAGTGGTTACCAGTCATTACCTTGAGGTGGCGGAAGCTGCTGGTTAGCTTCCATCCTTTTGGTCAATAGTTCAAAATTAAAGATATTTCATCTGAATTTTTTGGGTCTTTGACCCCCCCCTCTTTTTTTTTTTTTGCCCACGTGCGCATTAGGCGCCATTTAGGTTAAAGATTATTTTAATTTTTTCAGTTCTTGCTTTTTAGACAACCGTATCAAGTGTATACTTCTACATTCTGTTTTACAATATGACTTCAAGCCCCTCCCCCCGTCCCTTTTCCCCTTTTTAATTATATCCTTGATAAGTCTCAAGTTTGATATTTTCATACCTTCTACGTTTTATAGAACAGCTTGAATAATTTCCCAGTTCAATATCTTCTTTTTTCAAAGGAAAGACCCAACGTATGGCTTCAGATTTCCTCTCGTCGTTTTTAAATAGATAAATCTATCTTCATCTTTGTATTTTCGTAAAGAATAATTTTTTATAATTTGTACATACTTTTTTTTACGGTACAGTTTTAAATGCACATTAATTTTCATTTTTTCTCGTTTGTGTATTAACTAATCAAGTAATTGAAACCGCCCAAGTATTTTTCTCATTCGTGTTTATACAAAAACAAACAAAACACGACTCAATAACATTAAAATTGTTTTCTAACCAAAGCATCAAACTGATGCTTTGTAAACGTTACATTCTACAGTGTAGGAGTAAGAAATTAGGTATACTTTAGATTTGATTAAATTGTATTGCTTACTGCATTCCCATAACCTGAAGAAGGCGAATTCATAATGCACGTATGTTTATGGATTGTAAATCTTTAAGACCCTAGTAATAAGCATAAGTCTGATGACTTATAACTCTTATAATAGAGCTTCGATACCTCTCTGGTATTCCCATACGTGACTAAAGATGATTTTTTACAACATGAATACCAATTTTCACCACTCGGTACGAACTTGTAATGCAGTATATTGTTGTATATTTAATATCTCTAAAGAAAAACGCTGTGTTGGTGGGTTTTTTTTAGGTTATATATAGTTAAATCTGATTATCCAATAAAAAACAACGAATTTATGACTAAACAATCTTAATTACATGTAGCACTGCGTCTTTCCAATTTTTTTATGAGATGTAAATGAAGCAAATTCCTTGAAATTTATGTCAGAAATTCCATCAAATTATAATATTAAGGTTTCCTCGGAAATAATTTTGCTTGATGTACATAACGTTGGGTTCTACTGTCGCTTTTAAGTAAGACGTAATGAAGATTATGATTGAAAACTAGAAAAACATCATGGGAGAGCATCCAATCACGAAGTAGAGTAATTGTAAAGAAAAAATCTGTATTTAAAAATTATTACATCTAAAATATTACTTATTTTATGGCATTAGTCTCCAATAGGTGGCCTGCAGGCACACCAGGCCCTTGGAGGCCTGATTCATGGCCAGAGCTATGATCAAGTATTGCAAACGTAAGCTCAGGTCCGGTCCTTGGCTTTCTGGTCATCATCTAAGCGTCCCAGTGTGGGAATAATTAGAAACGGAATTATTCCCGAGGGAGGGGTATTCAGAATTACAAGTTTCATTTAGAAAAGCTTATGCATGGTAAAGGGTGTTTTAAAGCCACATTACACTGCATACCTAAATCTCTTTGGATACATTAACATTTCTTTTATCCCACTCCTTTCTTTTTCAGCAATACTCTCGAGGTTGGGGATTTAAATAAAATACGTGTCAGCGAGCAAGATATTTCGGGGATCAGCGAACACCGTAGAGGATACTACCGTGTCTAAACTTTCCTGAATAAAACCTGCAGTTATCGATGTAATTTTGGTGGAATTTAATTCCTGTAGGGTAGCCCCCCCCCCCCAGTGGCACAGCGGTATGTCTGCGGACTTACAACGCTAGAAACCGGGTTTCGATACCCGTGGTGGGCAGAGCACATATAGCCCTTTGTGTAGCTTTGTGCTTAATTCCAAACAAACAAATCCTCAATATATATATAAATATTATATATAAATATTAGCAAATATTAGCAAATGAAAAATAGACTTGATCTTCGTACCAACAATCTTTAGTCATTGTCTTAAAGACACGTAATCATGACAGTAAAGCATATTTTTATTGCTGGTCTCGAATATTAATTATTTGAAACAAATTCCTAGAAACACGGATTAATGATCCAACTCTTAGGAATATTATCAAGCAAAAGGAACACAAGCTGTAGAATAATTTTAATGGAAACCCATGCTGGGCCACTAAAAACTGACAAGACTTCTCAGTCGTAGTGTGATGCAATAGCATTACAGAAGAGTTGAAATACGGCAGGTTTTGAATAACATCGGACGAAGATATATTAATAAATATGTAAGAGACCAAATGTGCATGCTAAATAGGAGCAGGGGGGGGGGAACTAACTGGTTGACTAGTTTAGTGTCAATAAATGCCCACCCATGAACACTATTGTTAATGATTATTTTCAACGGATGTCTGTATAACTTATATGCGTGGAGGGTTTGGCTAAGAACCGCCTCTCGTGGCCCGTAGCTCAAGGTCATCACAAAGTACAGGTGTGGGGACACAGAGGTATTTAGTTCTGTGAAGGTGAAATGTAAACTCCAATACAACTGTAATTAAACAAGGCTCGCTGTTAATGACGCTCATGTGCAGTTAGAGCTATGGACGCGTTTCGTGACAGACATACATTGAATTATACACACCAGGTAAATTGTTCTGATCCCCCCCCCTCCCGTCCGTCTGGCTCCGGCGAGGCTGTAGAACGAGAGAGAAAAAAGTAACATTTCCAGAATTCCTTCCAGGAATTACTTAATTCACGTTATTGAGGCTTACTCCTGCTAAAGGTTAGGAAACAAGTAGGCTTCATGGAAATAGCGTGAATTCATTTTGCACTCTCTCGTTCGTGTGAGAAAAGGAACATGTGTATTGTTTTGTTTTTTTGTTGTTGTTTTTTTTTGTAATTGCTTCAGATCACTCTTGAGGATGATGGCGTTGAGTAGTGTTTAACTTTTTGCTTCAGATCACTCTTGAGAATGATGGCGTTGAGTAGTGTTCAACTTTTTGCTTCAGATCATTCTTGAGGATGATGGCGTTGAGTAAGTATTCAACTTTTTGCTTCAGATCACTCTTGAGAATGATGGCGTTGAGTAAGTATTCAACTTTTTGCTTCAGAGCACTATTGAGAATGATGGCGTTGAGTAGTGTTCAACTATTTGCTTCAGATCATTCTTGAGGATGATGGCGTTGAGTAGTGTTCAACTTTTTGCTTCAGATCATTCTTGAGGATGATGGCGTTGAGTAGTGTTCAACTTTTTGCTTCAGATCACTCTTGAGGATGATGGCGTTGAGTAAGTATTCAACTTTTTGCTTCCAATCACTCTTGAGGATGATGGTGTTGAGTAGTGTTCAACTTTTTGCTTCAGATCACTCCTGAAGATGAAGGGGGTTGAGTAAGTGTTCAGTGCTTTTTTTTAAAAGGGAACTCTCTTGGGGCGTTTTATTCTTTATAGTACTGGCCAAGTGGAATCACTTACTTATTACAACACTACCTTGAACACTAAAAGAATTGGCCAAGTACAATCATTTCACTTGTTGTAACACTATCTTGAACACTATTACAGTACTGGCCAAGTGGAATCATTTACTTATTGTAACACTATCTTGAACATTGTTACAGTACTGGCCAAATGGAATCATTTAGTTATTGTAACACTATCTTGAACATTGTTACAGTACTGGCCAAGTGGAATCATTTACTTATTGTAACACTATCTTGAACATTGTTACAGTACTGGCCAAATGGAATCATTTAGTTATTGTAACACTATCTTGAACATTGTTACAGTACTGGCCAAGTACAATCATTTAGAAGATAGTGTTACAATAAGAACATTGTTACAGTACTGGCCAAGTACAATCATTTACTTATTGTAACACTATATTGAACATTGTTACAGTACTGGCCAAGTACAATCATTTACTTATTGTAACGTGAATTCATTTTGCACTCTCTCGTTCGTGTGAGAAAAGAAACATGTGTATTGTTTTTTTTTGTTGTTGTTTTTTGTAATTGCTTCAGATCACTCTTGAGGATGATGGCGTTGAGTAGTGTTCAACTTTTTGCTTCAGATCACTCTTGAGGATGATGGCGTTGAGTAGTGTTCAACTTTTTGCTTCCAATCACTCTTGAGGATGATGGTGTTGAGTAGTGTTCAACTTTTTGCTTCAGATCACTCTTGAGAATGATGGCGTTGAACATTGTTACAGTACTGGCCAAGTGGAATCATTTACTTATTATAACACCATCTTGAACATTGTTACAGCTCAACCAGCTATTATATTTTGTTATCGAACCTAACTTGTCTGATGAAAGGTAGTATAGTTGGAACTACAGCTCTCAGATAGTGGTGGTGTAGGTGCCTAATGTGATCGTGCAGGAATATGGGTTCGAGAGTCTGTTGTTCGAGTTCCGTTGATGCAAAAAGATGATCACGTTTCACAGTTTATGGTCGTGGGTGCAATATAAGAGTGAACGTCAAATCACAGATTGGATTGGAGTAGCCCAAGAGTTGGGAGTGGGTGGTGCTTTCCTTATAGTTTTCTCAGTTCAAGATTAGGGGCAACTAGCATAGATTGCCCTTATGTAACATAATGTGAGAAGATATATGTTTTAATTTCCCCATTGTTTGAAGAATGAGCTCAATATGTCATACGAAAGAAGCTGACCCGAGACGTATTGTCAGTCAATATTGGATAGTGTTTGATATTTAATTTATCATTGAAAGAAGCTGACCCGAGACGGACTGTCAGTCAATATTGAATAGTGTTTGATATTTAATTTATCAGCGAAAGAATCTGACCCGAGACGTACTGTCAGTCAATATTGAATGGTGTTTGGTATTTAAATTATCCGTGAGAGAAGCACGGTGCAGTATTCTTCCTGTTAGAAAAAAAAAAAAGCCTGTCACTCAAATATCACCCAGTGGGTCAGCGGTACGTTTATGGACTTACAACTGGGGTTCGATTCCCTGTGACGGGCAGAGCGCAGATAGCCTGTTGTGCAGCTTTGCGTTAAAACAAACAAACAAGTCAATCAAATGCTTGTCGACGAGAGAGACGTATACTGTAAGAGTTATTAATTGGTTAAAAACTATAAATCAAATTTACAAACGTAAAAAATTATACCTCAATCACATTTGAATCGCAACAAAACTTGGAATGGCCAGGTGGTTAAGGCGCTCGACTCGCAATCTGCGGGTCGCGGGTTCGAATCCCCGTCACACCAAATATGAAAAAGGAGAAATCATGCCATACGTGTCTTCACATTATGTTGAATTTTAGAAGATTCTGAAAAGTGACGAGTGAAAGTAAGGAAGAATGTATAACAATATGTTAACCACAGTGTATATATCTACCATTTCCAATACTGACGATGGCCAGGTGGTTAGAGCACTCGACTCGCAATCTGCGGGTCGCGGGTTCGAATCCCCGTCACACCAAATATGCTCGCCCTTTCAGCCGTGTGTGCGTTATAATGTGACGATCAATCCCACTATTCGTTGGTAAAAGAGTAGCCCAAGAGTTGGCGGTGGGTGGTAATGACTAGCTGCCTTCCCTCTAGTCTTACACTACTAAATTAGGGACGAATAGCGCAGATAGCACTCGTGTAGCTTTGCGCGAAATTCAAAACAAACAAACAAACAAAATTTGGATTTTTAATAAGTCAGTCAAAAAAAATGAGAGTAGTTATTAAAAACTTTCAACACGTAATATAATTCAATGGACATTTTGGAATATATTTGTGGCCGTTCCCTCACTCGATTAAGTTGATTTGAGGTGGCGAATAAAGAGTTTATTATTAACTTCACATGGAGCGTGACAATGAGGTGACACGTTGAGGTATTTGTTGAGTTTAAACTAAAAGTATTGAGTTCGTTGATATTTCAGTCTTATTGCCTGTGAAACAGAAAATGTTTACTTATTACTTTTGTAAATAAAGATATGGGTTTTTAATAAAAAAAAATCAACATTAAATTGTTGCACTTTTAAAACGCAGTATTAGAGTAAAGGAAATTGCTTTGAGTGGTTTAGTTTTATCTAGTTTAGTTTTGTTATTCGATTCACCGATGCCTATATAAATAATTTGTTAAGATTCTTGGTGTATTATATGCCTGTGGTTTGAAGTATTGATAACGACATTTAACAGCAAGCCTAACTGCGTCAATAAGATTATAAAGTAGGCACGAAAAACTCCAAACAAGAAGCTACCGCATTGTTTGAACGATAGATAGCCCCCCAGTGGCACAGCGGTATGTCTGCGGACTTATAACGCTAGAATCCGGGTTTCGATACCCGTGGTGGGCAGAGCACAGATAGCCCATTGTGTAGTTTTGTGCTTAATTACAAACAAACGATGGATATCACTTGATGGTTTTCAAGGTAGAAGCTACCGCATTGTTTGAACGATAGATAGCCCCCCCAGTGGCACAGCAGTATGTCTGCGGACTTACAACGCTAGAATCCGGGTTTCGATACCCGTGGTGGACAGAGCACAGATAGCCCATTGTGTAGTTTTGTGCTTAATTACAAACCAACGATGGATATCACTTGATGGTTTTCAAGGTAGAAGCTACTGTATTGTTTGGACGATTGAGTGTATGCATAATTCTACTCATACAAAATACTACATTGGTATGACGAAGAGTGCTATCACATTTGTTTTTATGGTAGAAACTTCTACATTGTTTCGATAAGACGGGTAACTTTATTTACATTTCAACATAGTTTATTGAACTTTTACGATATAAAAGGTCATTGAATTGTTCGAACAATATAGATCATTGAACTATTCTGATGTAGAAAGTTACTACTACACACGGTTCTGACAACAGAGGGCGATCGATCGTTGTGACAGTAAGGATTACGAGCTCGCGATGTTTTTTGTTTTTTTTTGCATATTTTATTAACATTGTTCTCGTTTTTTTCTTTATTAAATTTTAACCTTCCAGTGGTAATTGAACAGACTATTTGGTAACTTAAGAGTGAACATTTTAAAGCTATTTTAAATTCCCAGTCACCGTAATAACTATTTGTTCAACAACGTGAAAGTCGTTTGGGTGTAACCAAAGTATGTATTGAAACAAAATCACTTATTAGCTTAAATTGTAAGTTAAGGATGTTGCAGTGTTTTGTCTTTGTGATATGATTAGTCTTCCTAACCATTATTATGTTTTAGATTAGGGAACAAACATACATTTAAGCCTGAAACTGATAATATTAGGCAAATGCATTTTTGTTAACTTTGTTCAGGTCAATAAAGCTTACTTTTCATCTTTGGAAATCTGATAATTTTTGGCTTGCATGCTCATTTTACAGCTTAATGCTTTGTTTTCAGCAATCAGAAATTCGTGATACTCCTGATTTTTTTCAGTTATGTTGATTTTCTTTTCTTGGTGTACTTGACGTCATTGCCTTTCTTGGTTCGTTTATGACTTCGGTTGTTCTAGCTAATTAAATTATGACGCTAATGTTTAATCGATATATTGTTGCTGCACTTTTGTTTGCCTTTTTTTTTCTTATGAAAGAGGCACACTTTTTCAAGAAAGTCTTTTTGTCCATTGTTATAGACAAAAAAGATTATTAGGGCGAGTATTGTGTGGTAAATATTATTTTTAACCAACGTTTTAAGTTGTCTGTTTTATTGTTTTAACAAATTAGTATTATTGCGTCGATTATTTACAACTCAAATTATAATGTCGACTTCTTTGACATATCAAACTCATAACAGCAGTTTCAAGTTTTCTATTTCAGTTAAAACTATATTTTTTATCGTATTTAATTTATTATACCAATTCAGCACAACAAAAAAGTAATCATCGGTTTACTATTATTTAGTTTTTTTATTTGAATTGCACTTTCATGGTCTTATTGTAAATTTGTTTGTTGAATTTCGCGCCAAGCTATTCGAGTGCTATCTGCGCTAACCGTTCCTAGTTTTGAAGTAGTAAGCTAGAGGGAAGGCGGTTAGTCAACACCACCCACCGCCAACTTTTGTGCTGCAACAAATATTGGGATTGACCACAATGTTATATTGCCGCCACAGTGACGGAATTCGAACCCACGAACCGCAAATTGCGAGTTGAGTGCCCTAACTACCAGACCATTCTAGTGGTCAGCGTTTCTGGCTTTGAATTGAAGGGTCCAGTGTTTGAGACGTGATGCTGCCTAAAACGTTTCGTAGTTTAATCTTTGGGCCAGTTATAAAAGTGACAGTTAATCCTGTCAAAGAGTTGGACATAGCCCATGTGGCAGAAGGTGATACTTTCCCTCTCATCAGTAGTTCATAATTGGGGATAACTATACCTGAATTCTAGGGGTCTCTGACCTGACCTCTTAGGTTGAAAATTTCAATTTAATTCCATCCGGCTCGGCATAGCCAGGTGGTTAATCTGACGGTCGCGGGTTCGAATCCCCGTCACACCTAACATGCTCGCCCTTTCAGCCGTGGGGGCGTTATAATCTGACGGTCAATCCCACTATTCGTTGGTAAAAGAGTAGCCCAAGAGATGGCGGTGGGTGGTGATGACTAGCTGTCTTCCCTCTTGTCTTTCACTGCTAAATTAGGGACGTCTAGTGCAGATAGCCCTCGTGTAGCTTTGCGCGAAATTCAAAACAAAAACATTCCCAACCAGGGAACGCTTATATATATGTTCTTTCGAAACGGCTTCCGAATATAGTATCATTTGCTCAATGTGTGACGTTACTCGACCCTGGAATATAATGTCATGTAATAAAATTTACAGATATGTTATGGGAGCTGTTAGGCGTTTAAGCAAAAACAGGTAGATAAAACAGAACAATTATTACGTATTTTATACATGAAACATACAATTTTTGAAGTTATTAATTTGTTATTAAAATGTTATTAATGTTCATTAAACTGATGATTACTTTTTTTTGTCGTACTGATTTGATATAATAAATTAAATATCATAAAAAATGTATATATTTTATATTAAATACCGTGGTATGCTGTTAATTTTAACTGAAATAAAATAACTCGAAACCTTACACATGGTCGAAGTGCCTATTAGGTTCCCGAGCCTCATATAGTTGCAGGGGTAATGACGACTTTTCTGGAACTTTCGGGTCTTCAACTTAACCATTTAGTCCATATGTTCTAGAAGTTACCGTTCTTGTTGCAATTACCAGATACTTCAATATATGCATATATATATATATATATAATTATTCTTTATCCTGTATGGTAAGAAGAACTTTTTTGATTGTTGTTTTCCAATTTTCTGTCGATAACATTCAAGTTATGTAATTATGTTTTGAGTTCATATTTTATCATTTTGTTATTTGCATTTCGCCAAAGAAAATAGGAACTGACGTACTTAATATTAGACAGTTATTAATCCACTTTTTTAAAGCGTCCATTCTTGGCTTTTGTAATTATTTACTACAAGGTTTTGTAGAATTTCGACCGTTTTTAATCTTATTCAGCATTTAGGGAATGCAACCAATCGGCATATTTTGCCTTTTCTGCATGGAGGAATTATAAAACGTAGAACCTTCCATCTTGTTACGAATGACGCTAACGTTGAGGTTGGACGATGGATGTCGTCATTAAAAATACATTTAGCTCATTTACTGCTCTCAATCTTCCATGGCGTTCTTCTTCTCCTGTGTCCCTCATCTGTTGTTTGGATTCTTCTTCTGCTCACTGATGTATTCAAATAAATTATCCTTCAATTTTTCAATGTACTACATATCATAAAATTGAAATATTAATTATTGCTGATCCAAGATATAATAACAGAAACATCGGAATAAACAAAGATGGCTACAGTGATTAATTAAGTAAATGGGCTTTATACAAATTATCTATGAAGCATATATATATATATATATATACTCTATGAATATAACTGTCGTGTTTAAAAGAATGGAATTACACGATCCTTGCTGTTTGTATGTTTGTTAATACATGTGAGGAAAATCTAATTTTTAACTTTCTGGGGTTATATTAAGTTTATTTTTTTAATTTAGTGAGTTACAACGTGTTTTAAAAGCTTTTATTGAAACGGCGAGATTACAGAATTTATTGGGACTAGTAATTTATTTCTCGATAGAACACGTTTGCATCTCGAGTTGCACGGGAATTTTTCCAACCCTGACAGTTTGAAAAGTAGGAATCACAGTATGAGAGGGGGGAGGGGGAACGTAGGAGCCAGGCAGTCATTTTTTTTTTTTTTTGCCACCCTCTCATCCTTTGTATATTTCCCGAGCACACAGATGTCACAGTACGAGTGTGGGATTTCTTGTATATTTCATGTTGACTAATCAGTTGCTTTCAAATAAGTTTAATATTTTAAATTCAAATTGCAATGTGACATTTTAAGTCTGATTAACTTAAGGGTCGATTGCTAAAGTTCAAGCATATATTGTAAAACAGTTGTCCTAAATTATTTATCAGTTTTGGTTAAACGCTTAATTAATGGATGACGTTACTTACATT
This sequence comes from Limulus polyphemus, assembly GCF_000517525.1. Classification (NCBI taxonomy): domain Eukaryota; kingdom Metazoa; phylum Arthropoda; class Merostomata; order Xiphosura; family Limulidae; genus Limulus; species Limulus polyphemus. The sequence goes on from NW_013673736.1 coordinate 25,471, forward strand.
CATAATTTATACAACAGTAACAGACATTTCTGTTTGTCGAGAATTATGAAAAAAGGAGAAATCATGCCATACGTGTCTTCACATTATGTTGAATTTTAGAAGATTCTGAAAAGTGACGAGTGAAAGTAAGGAAGAATGTAGAACAATATGTTAACCACAGTGTATATATCTACCATTTCCAATACTGACGATGGCCAGGTGGTTAGGGCACTCGAATCCCCGTCACACCAAATATGCTCGCCCTTTCAGCCGTGTGTGCGTTATAATGTGACGGTCAATCCCACTATTCGTTAGTAAAAGAGTAGCGCAAGAGTTGGCGGTGGGTGGTGATGACTAGCTGCCTTTCCTCTAGTCTTACACTGCTAAATTAGGGACGGCTAGCGCAGATAGCCCTCGTGTAGCTTTGCGCGAAATTCAAAACAAACAAACCAATGCTGACGAGGCCTTTCGCCTAATACCAGAGCTCATATAATGCCATGTGTCTCTTCACATCACACTGTATTTTATGCATTGTTTTTAGCAGTATTGCTTAAGATACTTTTATGAGTATGAAAACATATACAATTTCAAACTTTCCTGTACGCGATTTTCGAAAATCATGACATTAAAGCAGCATCCTTGTATTGCATGGATAATTTTGTTTTAACTAAAACTTAATAGTAAATGAAAACATTATGATCTCTTCGCCGTAATATGGGAGTTTAAGAAACAACGGAGTGGCTACATATGTCTACGTTAAGCAGAAACAGAGTTGGGTGGGAATATTAAAGAGCTGAAGAGCGGTACATTTTTCTTTGACGTTCATTCTGTTAGGAAGTATATAATTATTCAAATTAAATATGTACGTAGATACTGTTGAACATATACACCACTTTTTTGCATAATGCCATTTTTTATGTATCTACGTTGGCAAACATAATTCAGTGCAGTGTATGGACTTTTTCTCAAACAGATTACGTTTTGCGAGTTCTGTTAATTTGTAACTTTTTTTAATGCGTTTACCTTGTTTCACACTTTGTGCGTGGTTATTTATAGCGGCAGAGTTATAAGAAAGGACTGAAAAAACAATGAAAATAAATAACTAAAACACTCAAAAGTTCTAACATACTATAACTAAAACACTCAAAAGTTCTAACATACTACAGCTAAAATACTCAAAAGTTCTAACATGCTATAGCTAAAACACTCAAAGTTCTAACATACTATAGCTAAGACACTCAAAAGTTCTAACATACTATAACTAAAACACTCAAAAGTTCTAACATACTATAACTAAAACACTCAAAAGTCCTAACATAGTCTATAGACTAAAACACTCAAAGTTACTAACATACTACAGACTAAAATACTCAAAGTTCTAACATACTATAGTCTAAGACACTCAAAGTTCTAACATA
>NW_013673736.1:27101-28349 GCF_000517525.1 Limulus polyphemus
AAAGGACTGAAAAAACAATGAAAATAAATAACTAAACACTCAAAAGTTCTAACATACTATAACTAAACACTCAAAAGTTCTAACATACTACAGCTAAATACTCAAAGTTCTAACATGCTATAGCTAAAACACTCAAAGTTCTAACATACTATAGCTAAGACACTCAAAAGTTCTAACATACTATAACTAAAACACTCAAAAGTTCTAACATACTATAACTAAAACACTCAAAAGTCCTAACATGCTATAGCTAAAACACTCAAAAGTTCTAACATACTACAGCTAAAATACTCAAAAGTTCTAACATACTATAGCTAAGACACTCAAAAGTTCTAACATACTATAACTAAAACACTCAAAAGTTCTAACATGCTATAGCTAAAAAATATTTTGCTGAAAAAATTAAATTATGAAAAAGTAAAACAAATGGTAGAAAATTACCCAGTAAAACACAATATTAAACGAATGGTTATCTAGTCAACATCTTTTTTTTTTTTAGGCCCGGATGTCAACTAGTGGTTAAAGTGCCCGGATTGTGAATCTAGAGATTCACGACCCGTTGCCGTAAAAACGCGCACTGCACTTTGGAGCCGTGGGTACAACATAACAGTAACGGGTCACGTCACACTATTCGATTAGACAAGAGTAGTCCAAAGTTGGCGGTGGGTACTGTTGACTAGCTGTTTTTCTCTTTTTCCATCAGCTCAAAAGCCCCCTAGTGGCACAGCGGTATGTCTGCGGACTTACAACGCTAGAAACCAGATTTCGATACCCGTGGTGGGCAGAGCACGGATAACCCATTGTGTAGCTTTGTGTTTAACTTCAAACAATCAGCTCAAAATTATGGACGGTTATTAGGAGTTTTTTGCATAATTCTAAAAAACAAAGAAAAATCGTTTTTATGGACTGAGGAAGAAACGAATAACTTGTTGATGTCGGTACGGTGAATATACGAAGTACAAAAAATGTTCTAAAGTAAGTATCAAGGAGGAAAATACTTTTAAAACACTAGTCATCCGTTGGAGTTCTAATTAGTATGCAACGTAAATTCGTAAAATGTTTTTCTCTTGTTTTTTAACGATAGCGCCAGAGACTTTTGAGTCTTTTCTTCAGATCAACCTTTTTCAGAACAAGAATTAAAACCTATATTCATAAGTATCAATAGGGGCCAGGCGGTTAGGGCGCTCGACTCGCAATCTAAGGGTCGCGGGTTCAAATCCCCGTCACACCAAACATGCTCGCCCTTTC
>NW_013673736.1:28601-30361 GCF_000517525.1 Limulus polyphemus
TGCGCGAAATTCAAAACAAACAAACAAATCAAGTATCAATAGGACTATCATAATTCAGGGTGTAAAACAGCAAAGCTGCTATGCAGTATCAAACCACCGTGCAAAAAAGTATAATAATAATAATAACGTTACTTATGCATGTGGATGGTTGGTTAGTTGCTGATTCACACCTTCCTTCTGGGGTTTAGTTCTCCCGTTTAATAATAAGTAACCGGATGCCAAATTTACATCTTGAACTTTGTAACTGTAAAACATACTCTAATTTATATCGAGAAGTTTTCCATTTTATAGGTGCAATAACGAATAGTAATGTTTGGAATGAAGCTACACTATGCGAAGGAAAATTGAAGCCCCACGTGCTCGCTCGTGCGTCGTATCAGTTCGGAGTATTTCTCTAGGTTGTTTAACGTTATTCATTGCTTCGTATGTATTCGGACCTCGTAAGGAGAGATAATTCTCTCATGCTTCAAGGCAAATTGGTTATGGAAACTGTTCAAAAATGTAAATATATTTGCATTGGTTTTAAAATTTCACACATGTAAAACAGGTCATTTTTATTTATACTTAAGTGTTATCTATAATTTAATTTGAAATATATCTTGAATAACTAGCGTGCAGAACATGTGTAAGCTTTAGATTTTTTTATTTTTCCTATTTCCAACTTACAGTATGTGTATTAGATACATATAACTTTTCATTCCACAGTGTTTTAGAAAAAATATAAAAATCGATACACAGCAATTGTAAAGAGCGTTTTCCTAGCGTATTTACATTTTAATTTCTTGCACTTGTAAAACTAAAATTACTGATGGTGGCGCCATCTTTTGACTATAGTTTCGTATAGTGTAACATTTTCTTGTCTGTAATTTCAGTAAAAAAATTGTATTTACTTCTCGTGTTCACGCTCTTTATTTTACACATTTCAGAAGTATATGTACATTTTTAAACATGCCAGTTATGATTGATCAAAGAGTTGATTATCCAGTGTGGTCTAAACACCTACATTTGTATTTACTGGGCAGTAACATAATACGTTCATATATAGGCAAACACATGTGATACCAACTGTATTTACATTGTGAAATAAACTTACTAATATTAAATAAACAGAGACAGATAGGGAATTATACCGAAATATATTAAAAGCTTAGCTCATCTTGATTAACTTTTTTTAAACAATTAAATGTTTGCGTAACGTAAGCACTGCTCTGGAAATAAAAATCTAGTAGTATATACCAAGAAGCAGGAACCGGTATATGCTTGTAGTTAATAAGGAATGTAGAAGTATATACAAAGAATCAGGAACCGGTATATGTTTGTAGTTAATAAGGAATGTAGAAGTATATACAAAGAAGCAGGAACCGGTATATGCTTGTAGTTAATAAGGAATGTATTAGTATATACCAAGAAGCAGGAACTGGTATATGTTTGTAGTTAATAAGGAATGTAGAAGTATATACCAAGAAGCAGGAACCGGTATATGCTTGTAGTTAATAAGGAATGTATTAGTATATTCCGAGAAGCAGGAACTGGTATGTGTTTGTAGTTAATAAGGAATGTAGAAGTATATACAACGAAGCAGGAACCGGTATATGCTTGTAGTTAATAAGGAATGTAGAAGTATATACAAAGAAGCATGAACCGGTATATGTTTGTAGTTAATAAGGAATGTAGAAGTATATACAAAGAAGCAGGAAACGGTATATGCTTGTAGTTAATAAGGAATGTAGAAGTATATACAAAGAACCAGGAACCGGTAT
>NW_013673736.1:31175-32689 GCF_000517525.1 Limulus polyphemus
TGGTATATGTTTGTAGTTAATAAGGAATGTAGAAGTATATACAAAGAATCAGGAACCGGTATATGTTTGTAGTTAATAAGGAATGTATTAGTATATACCAAGAAGCAGGAACTGGTATATGTTTGTAGTTAATAAGGAATGTAGAAGTATATACAAAGAATCAGGAACCGGTGTTATATGTTTGTAGTTAATAAGGAATGTAGAAGTATATACAAAGAATCAGGAACCGGTGTTATATGTTTGTAGTTAATAAGGAATGTATTAATATATACAAAGAAGCAGGAACTGGTATATGTTTGTTGTTATTACCAGTGTACTTTCCTGTACATTATCATGCTACTTCTATTATCACACTAACCTGTATATTACACATTTAATAAAGTGCTCTGCTACGTTTGTTGTTATTACCAGTGTACTTTCCTGTACATTATCATGCTACTGCCATTATCACACTAACCTGTATATTACACATTTAATAAAGTGCTCTGCTACGTTTGTTGTTATTACCAGTGTACTTTCCTGTATATTATCATGCCGCTTCCATTATCACACTAACCTGTATATTACACATTTAATAAAGTGCTCTGCTACGTTTGTTGTTATTACCAGTGTACTTTCCTGTATATTATCATGCTACTTCTATTATCACACTAACCTGTATATTACACATTTAATAAAGTGCTCTGCTACGTAACGGTAATCATATTCTATTTTACTATCTATTTTATTGGAAGTTATAAGCTATGTGAAAAGACGCTCTTCAAACAAAAGGATCAGTATTTTTTATTAACATTATTCGGATTATATAGTGACTGTATTCAGGCCGCGTTCGTTTCTTTAATGTCAAACCAGCCAAAAGTAGGTGTTAAGCACTTACAAATAACCTTCGAATTACCAACTGGCTTTTATGTCAAACCAGCCAAAATTTGTAAGTGCTTAACACCTACGATTTTGCTAATTAGAATATTACCCGAAGTTATAGCTCTCGACTTGAACTCCATAGCTAAACGCATGATAAGCAAGAGTTGAAAAATAAAGTGTTGAACAAATCGTCTTTTCAAACATATTTCTCTAAATAATTTCTGCACCAAATTACGTGTGGGTCTATGATTTTGTTGGACAACAAACTTAAAGAAAAATACCATTAATATTGTAATTAATCTTTATATACACTTCTGGGGTTTTCTGTGTATTTTACATAAAAAGATGAGTATTTAACCCTTTATTTTTTCAGTTCTTTACACTGAGTGTTATATTATTAGTTGATTGTGTTTCAGCGCAAATCTATACAAGGACCTATCTTCGCTCTGCTACTACACGTCTCCAACTCCGAGTTCTAGCGTATATGACCTAAAACTTACCGCTCAGCCACTGGGGGCTGAGTTTTCTAACAGATATAAATATATATTTACTAACAATGATGCAATACGTGCATCCTACCGGTATAAAAGCCAGTTGGTAATTCGAAGGTTAAGAGAACCTACTAATACATAATGGTTGATAACTGATCACAG
>NW_013673737.1:0-3323 GCF_000517525.1 Limulus polyphemus
ACAACAGAACAAATGACGCTGCTGAAAACGTGCCACGTGAAGAAGCCACCATCAAAGAAGAAACTCTACTCAGTTTTGAGAAGGTAAACGGTGAAGCTCTTGATGAAGTTACTACCACTGATGTGACTGTTATTGACGATAGAACATTTCCTGATGAAGCGGATGAACCCCATATGAAGCAGAAGCCAACGAGACGGGGACCGGTATTGAAGAAGATACGTCCTGTAAAATTCAGAGACTTTGTTTAATTGTAATTTTGTGTTTGAAATTCTGTACATTTAATTAAGTTATTGTTAATTGTTATTGGTTTATTGTAAGTGGCTATTGTTCGGGACGAACAATACTAAGGAGGGGGCAGTGTTGCGTATTCGTGGTCACGTGACTAGTATCACACCACCTATTTCTAGAAATATCCTGTTCCTTCAAGAATGCCCTAGCATTTACTAGATATGTGTTAGTCTTGTATATATATATATAAGACGGTCACAACGTGACGGGGAAACAGTGCAATGAGTAATTGAATGTCTGCAGATAAAATATTGTTGGCCACATGAGACGTGAGCGTTTGTTAAAGAGCGACTGTTGAATTTAAGTGTATCGTAAAGTTGTATTCGGAAAGAATAAACCAGTTGTATTTAAGAAAGGTCTTGTGTCGCTAAAGTTTCGTCGGAACGAATTTACGGAAAATTAACTAACGAACAGAGACGTAACACCGTGAATCGAGCGCCCTGTCCACCAGACCTAAGCAAAGTTGTCAAAGGTATTGTTACGTCTCTGGACGTTAGTAAATTTTCCGTAAAAATTCTTTTTGTGCTCGACTCAATCGTCAATCTCTGTCTGCAGTTCAATTACATTGTTGCCGTCACTTCTTGGCAGCTTATATATACAATACTACTGCACCTCTAGTAAAAGCTCGAGACTTCACGAACCTTCGAGAATATGACGTGTTACTAGGGTCACGTGACCCCCGCTGTCGTAACAGTATGAAGTTTATAAAATATATGTTGCAACGGACAAGTAAATACAGATAGGTTACAAAACAGCCCAGGTTACAGTTGGAACTGTGAAAGATCAAAATGACATTGTGAAGAATAAAACATAGGAATTGAAATATGTAAGCAATACACTTTTTCAAGATTTGAATGGAAACACGTATTATCATACTGTTTTATTTATATATTAACTTTAACAGTAAATTTTACATAGATCGAATAAACTTTGTGAAAGTTTACAATATGAAAGGAGACAATGTTGGTAGTTGCAATGTTAAGGGCATACAATACTGATTACTGGGACACTTACAAGGTCATATATGGTTGCAACAACTATGATCTCACTCGCCATGAATATTACCAAATTGGTCCTGAAAAAAATGATCTAATAATGAACAAAGGTTCTACTAGATGATACAAACCTGGATACATTTTACAAACTGAATAAGGATCAATAAGACTGCAAATACCAAACACTAGTTGAATAATAAATATGGACTCCAGTAACTGTTCCAAACATGGGGTAACAATCGATTACCAGATACAAACTCAGGTAAGTGTTTTACTTCTAAAATAACCATCCAATACGAAATACAATTTCAATAAGTTTCCCCAATCCTGGAATAACAATCGAAACCTGAATGAAAGATCCAGTAAGAACAACAAACTTGAAAATATGAGCCCATTTGGACCTCCAAGTACAAAATAACAAGTAATGGTCGAATCTCGAATACGATCTCCACTAAGTGTTTCAAACTAGATAAACAGTCAAATTTTAAAAGTGTTATTCAGTAGGTTGTTGTTGTTTAGTATAAAGCTACACAATAGGCTATATGAACTCTGTCCACCATGGAGAATCGAAATCTGGAATTTAGCATTGTAGGTCCGAAAATTTACAGTAGACGTTCCAAACCTGGAATAATGCTCGAACACTAAATATTAGCTCCAAAGGTATCCCAAGCTTGTGAGACATTTGGTATACTAAGTAACCTTCAGTGGCTGATCCGAACTCGAAATAACAATCGAATAATGACCACAAGTTGATGTGGATATTTCTAGTGAGTGAAATAGAGACCTATTAATATATACGATTACCAGAAGGAATCCAAACGTTGAACCAATTACTGTACACTGAATACAAACTTAAACAGATACTAAAAATCTTGAATAATGATCAGATATTAAATGCAAGCTCCAGAAAGTAGTGTGGTAATTCAAGGTTATACCTGTACAGAGCTACCTGATCTCTGCAGGAACAACAGGTTCGTGGACCTGATGTGTAAAAAGAAATAAACAGTACTTTGTGACAGGAAGAAAAAAAGAGACATGACACGGTGTCGAACTAAAAAAAAATTAAATACAGCACTTTATTTATTATTGTAAACAAAAAAGAAAGAATTGAGGAACACAATACAATTGTACGATTTCAAATACATCATTTATTCACAGCCAATAAAAGTATCATCAGGTACATCAATCATGAAGTATCAATTACAAAAAAAAGAAAGACTAGTGGTGAATAAAAGTGGTTGTGGAAGTAACATGAAAGTTATTAAAGTAAAAAGGAATTGTTAAGTTGAAGAATACACGATGAACATAGTGAAAATATGAAACAAGGGCGAGTCTTCTAGTAGTGAGTTTTGGCTCTCAAATTGTTTTCCTCAAGGACCAATCTGATTCTTTCCAAAAATACCAAAGTGTACATCACGAAGCATATTCTCTTTGCAGCTTAATAATTACAAAAGAGCACTAGGATGCGAAATATCCATGTTCTATGTGTCATTTGCAAAGTTCCCCCAAACATAATGTTGTAAACAATATTTTCGTGCTTTTAATATTGATATTATTTAGGGGATGCATGATGTTAAGATCAAGCAAGTTTATAAAAACAGTCCTAGAATATCTAGAATGTTTGTGAATGTTAGTGATAGAGAGAATTTGCGAAATACCAAGAACAAGGATACATTATATATATACGAGAATCACTGAAGCATTGAGTCACTTAACTATTTTCAGCTAGTAGTGTGGCAGTCAAAGTGAAGAAATCAAATCAGTGTTAGTATCGTATATATTAGATTAGCCGTGAAACTGTACAAGTAAGTTTATTTGTACATTAGTAAGCCACATTTCAATTGAAAACGTTATTGGTGAACCTAGGCCTACAAATACAACTGTGGACAAGTGATAGTATTGTTACGTCTGTGTGTTTGTTTGTTGATTTTTCGTAGAAATTATTTCCGAGAAACTTCAGCGATACAAGTCCTTTCTTAAATAAAACTAGTTTATTTTTCTCAATTCAACTTTGCAATACACCTTAATTTCCACAGTTAC
>NW_013673737.1:4323-9856 GCF_000517525.1 Limulus polyphemus
CAAGTATTTCCAGTGATTGTCCCTTCAGGCTTGTTGCCAGGTACACTGTTTTCTGCTCCTCTGTCCATCCATTCATTTCTGCCAGGAGATCAAATTGTGCTCTATATGCTTCCCACGGTACCTTCTCATCGAATTCCTGTGACTTCCTTCGTACTAGATCACCCCTATTGCTGACATTCATATCTGGAATGTGACTTCTAACAGAACTGAAGATGTCTGCATTAGGGTTTAGCTGCGGGGTCTAGAAGGGGCTTCCCATTGTCTGAGGCTGATTAGGTCGATGGCTATTATATCCTCCTTGTGTAAAAGACAGTAAATCATCCTGTCATGTATTTAATTCAGTTTGAAAGTTGCTAATGTTTTCCATTTGTACTTCTTGCCACTGCTGTTGACTTTCCTGTAACTGTTGGAGACTTTCTTCCTGGTTCCTTTCTTGTTCCAGTTGCCACTGCTGTAATCTCTTATCTTGTTTAATTTCTTTCTCCTCCAACCACTGCTGTAGTGTCTCTTGTTTATGTTGCTGTTCGAGCTGCCACGGTTGCAAGTTTTCTTGCCATTGCTGTTGTCTTTCTTCTTGTTTCTTTTCTCGTTCTTCTTGTTTCTTTTTTTTCCTCCAACAACTGTAGTAATCTCTCTTATTGTTTCTTTTCTCGTTCTTTTTGTTTATTTTGCTATTCTTGTATTGCTGCCATCAAATCTGCTAAGCTGTAGTTTGATTTGCCACCTCTCGTTTCCATCTTCTTATTTTTATTTTCTATCCCACTTCTGACACCAATTTGTTATGTCTCGGCGTTTGTTTGTTAATTTTCCGTACAAGTTATTTCCGAGAAACTTCAGCGATACAAGTCCTTTCTTAAATAAAACTAGTTTATTCTTTCTCAATTCAACTTTGCAATACACTTAATTTCTACAATCACTTTAACTTAAACACACGCTATAATTTACAACGATTCACGCACTTTACTCACGGTCACTACCGCTCACTTGACTCGATTAACTGTGTCTATTATCTTTAGTCTCTCTATCTGCTACTCCATTTCCGATTAATTCTCTCGCTTTATTTGCCGCGCTTATATACAATAAGTGCGCGCGTCTAGCAAACGCTAGGATGTTCGACAGGTTCCTCGATCATTCTAAAACTCCAACGCATGCTCCCAGCGTCGGACGACTTCTGCTATCGTAACAGTATTATTAACCTGTAGCAAATACAAACGAAGAAATTAACTAATTTGTGAACATTATTTGGACTTGGCTTCACATTGTTTTTGCTAAATAAGAGAAAATAAAGCAAAAATAAAAACCCTTAATAAATGAAAACGCAATAATATAACTCGTTGAAACCGAAATAAAATAAATGAACCCTTAGAAAAATACAATGTGAGACAATGCAAAATGACATAAAACCCGACAAATTAAACTCTTTAAAAGAGTCATAATAAGACATGCACTGGAAGTCAATCTTTCATTTACACAAGAAAAATATAATCCAAAATACAGTGAAAGATGATACAAAATCAAATCTTTAAGATATATAACATATAAATTAAAAAGAAGATTTGAATTTCGAGCAAAGCTATACGAGGGCTATCTGCGCTAGTCGTCCCTAATTTTGCAGTGAAAGACTATGGGGAAGCAGCTAATCATCACCGCCAACTCTTGAGGTACTCTTTTGCTAATGAATAGTGGGATTGGCTGTCACATTATAACACCCTACGGCTGAAAGGGAGAGCAGGTTTGGTGGGACGGGGATTCGAACCCGCGATCCACAGTTTACAAGTTGAGCCACCTGGCCATGCCGGGCCATTAATCAAGGCACATCTCAATGTAAAATAGTATTCGGCTTCATTATTGCTGACAGTGGTGCTGCTTTTGTTGAAATATTGACAATAAAATGTACATAATATGACGCAAATTCGACAAAACTTCTAGTTTTTTCTTAGTTATAAGTTTGGGCTAGTCTAAGTACTGCTTGGATTTTAGCAAGATCGGTAGATACTTTTTCCTGGCTTACTATGTGTCCGAAAAATTCTAAATGCATTTGCACGAGAGAACATTTTGCTGGCTCCAGTTTTAGGCCTGTTTGTTGCAAACATTAAAATACCATGCCTAAAATTTTAATCACAGTCTGAAATGTGTGACTAAACAACAGAATGTTGTCGATGTAAATTAAACCCCATTCTCATTAGAAACCACATAATGCAAGTTCCACGAGTTACTCAAAAGCAGCTTGTGTATTACACAGGACAAATGGCATGACTCATAATTAATATAAAACTGCTTTTGGCACCCAAGTAGGTTTATATTTCATCTAGCTCAAGCTACCAACAGTCAGAGGCAGGATCTTGGGAACTAAACCAGGAAGATCATTCGTGTATACTTGGAAATGGAAATGAATCAGCAGACGTTATCGTGTTCATCCACCTAAAGTTCACACAGAAACTTGGTGAACCTGTTTTTTTTTAATACAATAACTACTGGTGACAACCAGGAACTCTTAGGTTTCTATTAGGTCGAATTGCCAATGTAACTCTGCAACTATGGCTTCCCAGCTGGGGTTAATCAAACTCCAGGTATTTAGTAGCGTCTAAAACTGGACCATCTAAGCCTTGTCACAATAATTAGATCCTGGTCACTGGCACCACAATTTTTAGTTCGAGGTAATCCATCGTAATTCAAGGTTATACCTCCACAGGGCTAGATGATCAAGAAAATGAGAGATTCGTGAATCTGACGTGCAGCAATTTGTCACAGGTGGAATAAAAGAGACATGACATGATGATGAAGTCAAAATAAAAATAATATTGTTACAACAGCGGAAGTCACGTGACTCTGCTGGCACGTTGGCATGCGTGATGAGTTTCTCGAATGATCGGGGTAGTCCGAGTGTGTTCGAGATGCCCTCTTCGTTAGTATATAGACCTGGCAGTGATAGCCAGCAGGGGGATATATAAATGAAGAGAGAGAGAGCGCAGTAGTTACTTTGTGTTCCGTGTAATTTATGATTCTCTTAGTTTCGAGCTAGTGAGCCGTAAAGTGTGAGTTTTGCACTCGTCGAGAGCGAGCTTATCGAGATTGTGAATCACCGTGATTTATAGCGTGTATTATAAAAGTTGTTTTGTTTAAAGTGACGAGAAACATACTGATTGTGGAACTACTGTGTACTAAAAGTTTGTATCGAGGAAGAATAAACTGATTTAATCAAGAAAGGACCTGTATCGCTGAAGATCTTCAGAAAGAATTTCTACCGGAAACAAACAAGCAAGCTGATACGTAACAATATATAACACTTTATTTGCTGCAGTACAAAAATATGAATGGCAAAAGCAAGTTGTCATCAAAGTAGAAGGAAAATAAATAAAATAATAGAAATAGTTAAGCTGAATTATGCATGATCAACAAAGGAATATCATTAAACAAGTAAGTTTGGTTCTCTTAAAAAAACTTATTTCCTCAAAGGCGAATCTGATTCTTTCTCAAAAAATGCTAAAAGTGCATATCACACAGCTTATTCTCTTTGAAACTATTATAAAAGGGCACAAGGATGTGGAAATGTTTTTGTTGTTTTTTCATATATCCCAGACATAAGGTCAAGAAGGACGCAATGCAGCTATCAGGCAAAACAGTTCTTGAGTAGGCAAGTCATAGAAAATAACGCCTCAAGATGTATTTATCACGAATTATCAAGAAATATAGAGATTTTGATATAATTAATAAAAGTTTCAGTAGGTGGTTGCATTAAATGCAAAATAAAAATAATGACAGGGAAATCCAGTTATTTTTTTACATCGTTTGCCAAATTACAGCAAATAATGTGTCCTGGAAAAATGTTTTTATATGGTGTAAAGTATGAATCCCGGAAAAATTATATAATAAGGTGTAAAGACTAGTTTTGGAAGAATTTTTTATACAGTGAAAGGGACTAGTTTGGGATAAATTTTATAAATACATATAATTATATATTCTGAAATAGTGTTTTCATAAGCAAGATATGCAATTACTAAATTCTGGGGCAGTTTTTTTTATATAATCAGGGATGAAAACAGCAAGTGAATCTTCGGTTGGTCCAAGATCCTTGCCCATCAACCCAGGAATCTTGTGGATTTTACGTATGTGTGGATGGGCAGGATTCTTTACAGTAGGTGTCTGTGACCTGTTGGAGATAAATTTCAACAATAAACAAACAGCATACTGTCCACTTGTTTGAAAATAATATATGCAAATAAGTCAAACACATATACAAATGTTCGTTACATTGCTGGTTACCACAGTCGTATCCAGAGCTTTAAATAATTGTCTCAACACTATTGACAAGACAAATTATTCTTCTATACTCTGTTGTTACAATACAATCTGCGAAAATTTCGCTTTAAAAAAGCACCACGAAATGCTCTTCACGACTAAGCTTACAAACACACAGTCTAGGTCTGTTTGACTATATCTCTCAGTAACTTGTCTAACATGAACTATATTTAGAACGCGTATTTATAATAGCCCAACTGAGGCCTAGAATTTTCATCACATTACGAAATATTATGATGTAATAATACTTGAGAAAACTTAGAAGGCTCTAGTACATGACGCAATAATACAAGAATCGCCAATTTACGACAATTGAACTACACAATGTATGATTCGCACAGTAACGTAAATAAACCTGCGATAAACTATTGCTTCTAATTTTTTTTTCTTAATTTATCACTCGCGCTATACTTAAATTACAACAGTCGTGTACACTTAACAACTCGAAATGTGGTTATGGTGTATTGTAGTCATTTTGGAACATTAAATACATTATTTACTGCTATGATAATCAGCAAAAATTTAATTTTGCCAAATTATCAAACTTACATGCCAGTTAAGACACAAACTGGTAACTTCATGAAATATTTAAACATATAGTAGATATCAGTATTTATAATTGCAATGATTAAATCAGTTAACTGTGAACTGGTCATTTCATATTTTGATATTTTCCAGCTCACGGATGTAATTCAGAGTATCCAGATAGGGTTCCCTAACTGAAAGCTCAAGGATACTGAACTAAGGAGCATCTCTCCGAACTTGAACCAAATTCGTCATGTAAAAAAAAAGAGGCAAGAATCAAACGTGCAAATCCAAACAATCTATATTTAACACAAGAACAAAACAATAGATCAGCTTTTTTCTAATAAATGTGCAGAACTGATAAGAGGTGTGTGTAAAAGCTTTAATAGTTTCTTTTGCCTGTTTAAATATGATCCCTCTTATAAGTTATACTAAAAAATTTAATGTGAAATTTAATGGAAATAATAACCCCGACAAGTTAAGTTAAAATTAAGACAATTTATCCAATGCTTAAACTTTAGTTAAGTCAGAAAAAGCCAGACTCATAAGCTAGAGTATGATTAATTCAAACTGAAAGTGAAAAATACGTTTGCTTAAGACATTCATGATGTTAGAAAAACACGTAAGTACACAAAAATACGATACCCTATAACCCGAACGCTTTCGAAAGGTGGACCTTTCTTCTTCAGATTGTTTGTTTGTTTGTTTG
>NW_013673737.1:10467-11451 GCF_000517525.1 Limulus polyphemus
CGAATCCGCGACCCTCAGATTGCGAGTCGAGCGCCCTAACCACCTGGCCATGCAGGGCCTCTTCTTCAGAAGTAAACTGGGAGTGCCTAAAACTTCACGAGAACCCTCAACGCTCTCGAAACCTTAAAAGTAGAAGTCTAAAAATGAAACGAGAATCATCAGAGACCTATTCTAAAACTGAAGATCTGCAAAAATATCTAAGTCTGCAAAAATTCTAAAGCTCCCGCTACAAGCCTGAGTTTATATACGAAAACAAATAATACACATCAAGCCAAATCTACAGCATGATCAGCAACCACTACAAGAGTTTGCTGCTTTTCTTGTGTAAATGGCAATTTACTGACAGGAAAAACAAATATTTTTCTAACTATGATACAAGTTATCCTTCTCATAACATAACAAACAGTTATGAACACTCCTATCGTGCGCTCCAGAGAAAAGGAAAGCTGAGTACCTTGCTTGAGCACCTCACCTCACTGAGTGTAAACAGAGTATGATGGAAAATACAGGAATTTAAAAACACTTTACATATTAACTAAAGCTTAGTACGGCCGGCCTCATACTACACTATATTGAGCAGTACTTGAACAAATTAGTTTTCACTATTTCTGATTCCTAAAAATCATTTATAACGTGAGTATTTCAAAAATCAGGTATGGAATATTTTATCCGTTCATACATAAACCTTTGTCTGTCCTATTAGCATGATTTGGTTTCGGATTTTAAAGCAAACCGATGCATGATTAAATTTATATAAGTTTTGACAGCCAATTTTTGCAAATAAATAAACTATGCATTAGATCTTTATCCAATTTAAGCTCGATCTTAATGATTTCACACATAAATATTAGGTCGTCAAGAAATTAATATCGCGTTTTGGAACACTTTCATTAACTACCCCCCCAAAAACATACATCACGTATAATAGTTAAATGAACCACCTATACGTCACGTTAGTGTAGCCTATATAATGTGTAAAGTTTA
>NW_013673737.1:12376-21510 GCF_000517525.1 Limulus polyphemus
TCGTAGACACTATGTGTTCTTGCCATTTTACACTTATCTGTTGGGACTTTCATGATGGGGGTTGGTGGGCGTCCCTCAGCACCAACCACTACTGGTTTCCCGAAGCTGACTTATTGGTGGTATTCTTCTTACACAGGCTCTTCCTTTCTGTGTAGCAACCTTTCCTGCTGTGGCATCTTCCTTGTGTTGAAGTTTCCAGCATTGAGCTTTGTTGTGCCCAGGTTTGTTACAGTGCCAGCAAAGTCCCTCAAACTTCTCTGAAAGCTGACCTTTTCTGGCCTTGAATCCTGATGACTGTACCAATCTCGGTACCTCTGTGCTAGACTTAATGTAGGATTCGAATTCAAGAGCTCTCGCCATTGCATCTTGCATAGTAGAGGGGTGTGCTTGCTTCACTTCTATCTTCAGTTGTGGACTGTCCAAGGCGTCTACAAACTGATCCCTCAGCAACAACTTGAGGAGATCGGGTGGCGCATTTGGGTAGGCCTTGTGTGCCATACTTTCCGAGTCCTGTGCCAGTTCTTGCAGGCTCTCCCCTTTAGCACGGACTCTCGTCCTAAACCTAGCCCTGTAGACATCAGACTGATTTTGGGTTCCGTACCTGAGTTCTAGAGCCACTACCAGTGCTCTATAGTTGTGCCTGTCGTTTGCCGACAACTGTCCAAGTATTTCCAGTGGTTGTCCTTTCAAGCTCGTTGCCAGATATACTGCTTTCTGCTCCTCTGTCCATCCATTCATTTCTGCCAGTAGCTCAAATTGTACTCTATATGCTTCCCACGGTGCCTTCCCATCGGCTTCCTGTGGCTTCCTTCGTACTGGATCACTCCTATTACTGACATTCATACCTGGGATGTGACTTCTAACAGGACTGAAGATGTCTGGATTAGGGTTTAGCTGCAGGGTCTGGAAGGGGCTTGTCATTGTCTGGAGCTGGTTAAGTCGATGGTTAATGTATCCTCCTTGTGTAAAAGACAATGAATCATCCTTTAATGTATTTAATTCGCTTTTAAATTTACTAATGTTTTCCGTTTGTACTTCTTGTTTCCTTTCTTGTTCCAGTTGCCACTGCTGTAGTCTCTCTTCTTGTTTATGTTCTTTCTCCTCCAATAGGTGTTGTAATATATCTTCTTGTTTCTTTTCTTTTTCCTCCAACACCTGCTGTAATCTCTCTTGTTTATTTTGCTGTTCCAGCTGCCACTGTTGCAGGTTTTCTTTCAACTGCTGTTGTGTCTCTTCTTGTTTCTTTTCTTTTTCCTCCAACCACTGCTGTAATCTCTCTTCTTGTTTATTTTCTCGTTCGAGCTGCCACTGTTGCAGGTTTTCTTGCAACTGCTGTTGTCTCTCTTCTTGTTTCTTTTTCCTCCAACAACTGCTGTAATCTCTCTTCTTGTTTATTTTGCTGTTCGAGCTGCCACTGTTGCAAGTTTTTTTTGCAACTGCTGTTGTCTCTCTTCTTATCTCTTTCTTCTTGTTTCTTTTACTGTTCTTGTATCGCTGCCATCAAATCTGCTAAGCTGTAGTTTGATTTGCCCTTCTCATTTCCATCTTCTTTTTTTCTTTTCAGTTCCTCTCTCTGACACCAGTTTGTTACATATCTGCTTCTTTGTTAATTTCCCATAGAATTTTTTTCCGAGTAACTTCAGCGATACAAGTCCTTCCCTAATTAAAACTAGTTTATAACACACGCTATAAATCGCTGTGATTCACACACTTTATCCACAGTACCTACTGTTCGTTTGACTCAATTATCTATCTGTTCAATCTATCTGCCCGATCGCGCTGGTTTTTCTCGCCAAGCTTATATACTAAAAAAGTGGGTGCCTCAAACAAATAGTTGCCAGGAAAATTCATGATCCTTCTAGAATCCCCAGCGCGCATGCTCCCAGCATTGTGTGACTTCCGCTGTCATAACAATACTCTCTCATTGAATATCTAAGGCTCAAATTTAGCACTGTGCCTTTTAGAAATCTGAATACTATACCGATTTAGATCCAGATTTCTAAGGAAGTTGAGTTTCCCTCCCTCGTAAACAAGAAATTTGGGAAAGTTGAGTCTTATGAGTAAAATTAGTTTATTAGTCTTGAACATCGAGAAGGTTAGAACAGTATCTGTGTTGTAGTTAAGGGTAAGGATGCGTCCTCTAAGGTGAATTCACGGATATGTAAAGTTCTTTTAAACAAAAGTTCGCATTTCTAACATAAGAAAATTGTCTAGAAAAAAATGTTTGTACATGATCTAAATAAAAATTAATTTGTCTCTCCTCCATTTTTCGTGATGTCGTAGTTCTGTAGATTTACATTTACAGTTTGTCATTGCTCTTCGTATTTGATATTTAAACAAAACAGCCTCAGAATGAAAATTGTAAACTCTTAAATCCACATTAGCCTCCTCCACATTCAGACGATCTCTTAATGAAACTCTACTATTACTCTAGATTTTGTTTCTAATACTCTGCGTTTTCGAAGTACATTGTCCAACGTATGATCTAAGTAATGATTCATTTCGGACAGAGTAAAGAGACATCCTCTATTTGTGGTAGTTGGAAGACGATGCACCTGATAATGAATATCCAAATAAGTAGTTTGAAAGAAATGCAGATATATAGGGTTTATTACATGTTGCAAGATGAATCACTAATATAACCACCTGACACACAACGACCTGTGACGAATCATTGGCTGGAAGTTTCAGAATTTCTCTAATGCATGTACTCCAGCAGACCAGAGTTTGTGAATATGTGCATAGCCTTTCTTCTGTATTTACTATTCTAGTTGTCAAGTATCTTTGCACAGTGTAATTATATATTCGCACTAACGGACTGGAATAATTTGTTTTAACATATGAATGGGGAGTACGATTGCAATACAAAAAGACAAAAACATTTGACTTTGCAATTCTAGGTACAAGTGGTTTTACAGGCTACTAAGTATGCTATTAAAAGCGATTATGTATTGGACGATAGCAGATTGGAGCAGCAGTCGCTTGCAGAAAATGTTGAAAAAGGTTTCTGAAGAGACAGTTATGTTCAGGGACCAATTGACAAAATGTTTGAACAAGTAAAAGTTATTCAAAGTAAGTAACTATAATTTGGTACCTGAAATGGCATGATTTTTAAGTGTTTATAGAAATCATGAGAAGTGAGCAAAAGTTTTTAGCATTGGGTATTCAACAGACAGTATTTGGAAATTTATGGTGGACAGCGTTTTGGTCTCTATTTATTTTCCCAGAATGAAGACCAAAACGATGTGAAACACAAAATTCTGGGCAAATGAAGTTCATTGATGATTCAATGTTTCTTTTAATTACTGCCCCTCATGATGACTCACCGCTAAGCTTAAATGCTTATAATGCTAAAAATCATAGCACGATCCTTCCGATAAGTATCGTCGGTAGTTCTTCACAAGCAAAGACGACGTCTCCTAGGGTGAATGTGTTTTCATGTGACTGAACAGTCCAATTCGAGATTTACATTGTTCGGAAGACCTCTGGCTGATAGTGCTCAGAGGAAGACGTTGTCGCAAAGAAGGGTTGGCTTCATTCTCTTTCCTCTTCTGTCGCTTCTGCTTCTCGTTTTCCCGTCGATCAGTTTCGAATGTTTCTGCTGCATGATGGATTAGACGACATCATCGGGAATGGTCATATGCATCATTCTCCCATGTGTGGAGTTTGATGGATAGTTTTTTGAGGTTGGATTTCAGATTATTCTTACATCTTTTTACTTGTCCAACCCGAGAACGGGTGTCGTGACGAAGTTCCGAGAAAAGTACTTGCCAAGGAAGGTGATATTCCTGCATACAGAAACAGTGACTGGCCCAACAAAGTTTATCTTTTAACAGCCAGACTTCAATGTCTGTGGAATCAGCCTCTTTGAGGACACTGATGTTGGTTCTTCTGTCCTCCCATTTGATTCCAAGGATTCGACCAATGCATCTCTGATGGAATCCCTCAAGGGATTTGATGTGTCTTCTGGACACTGTCCATATTTTGCTACCATATAGGAGAACAGTGATGACCACCACATTGTAAACCATTAACTTTTCTTTCTCAGATCTTTGTTGTCGAATACAAATTGTCTCAGTTTGTAAAAAGCATTCCCAGCACAGCTTATTCTGCTTTCAACTTCCTTATCAATGGTGGTATTCGAAGATAGAAGACTGCAAAGATAAATGAAGTGATCCACGCACTCCAGTGGTTCTTCATTGATAAAAAATTTGGGAAGTTTGAAGTTTGGTCTCGAAGGTTTCAGTAGAAAGATGATTTTAGTTATTTTCGTATTCAAGGAGAGTCCAAATTTCTTTTAAGCAGAGTTAATTAGATCCATTGTCGTTTGCATGTCAATAGGATTATGGGCGATTATCACACAGTCATTGGCGTACTGAAGATCACTGAGGAGGGTAGGAGTAACTTTGGTTCTGGCCTTCAGCTATTGCAGGTTGAAAATCCTGCCCTCATAACTATAATGAATCTGTATGCCAGCAGGAAGGTCATTTAGTATAAGAAAGAAGATTGCTGACCAGTAAAGGTCGAAGAGAGTCGGAGCAATTACACATCCTTGCTTCATGCCTGTACGGATTTTAAAGTAATCAGTTTGAGAGTTTTGACAGAATACAGGAGCAGTCATGTCATCATGAAGGAGTTTCAAAATTCGGATGAACCTTCGAGGGCAGTTTGTCAAATAATTTCCATAATACTTCACAGTTGAAAGAATCAAATGCTTTGGTCAGAGCTGCAAAGCTTATTTGCAAATCCTGATCTTGCTCTCTACACTTTTCTTGCACTTTACATGCCAAAAAAATCAGGTCGGTAGTTCCACGTTCTGATAGGGAGAGTGCAAATAGCTCAGTGTGCAACTTTGTATTGAAAAAACAAATAGAACTTACCCTGCCAAAGTAATTCATAAAACAAAAATATCTCTTTAAAATGCATCTGTGAATCAGTAACTTGGGGTTGATAGAATTTTTTTTATTGGGGACATCTAACACAAGGAAAATAACAGTTGAGCTAGAATTGTTATAATGGTTGACATTACTGCAAAAAATGGGGAAACAATGTTAATCATTTTAGCACTTTAAAGAAATTGGTAAGTAAAGATCTAATGTTCTGAAATAAAGCAGAGAATCTGTAATTTATATACCAACACGTAAACAAGTCTCCAACCATGAAAGGCACACAATAACATTCATTTCTTTGAAACATTCACAAGCCTAAAACTTACTACTGTTTTCGTCTTGCAAAAACGTTTGATATACGTTTACTACAACAGCAGCTCTAATTTCATCGTGACAGATATACAGACTTTAGCTAAACCTAAATATGAGGCAAGTAAAAAGTCTTAAATTACAGAATGCAAATATATGAATCTGTCATTGTAATTGTTTACCAACTTTGACCAAGTTGTTAAGAATAATTGACATTCAAACCGTTTCCAGTTCACAGTGATATTCTAAAATAAATAACATCTCTACTCCCATTTTGCAATGATAATCCTCAATAAATGGCATTTCTGGTTACAACAATGATCCTGAATAAATAACAGTTCTACTCGCTTGTGAGTTGCGATAATATTCGTGAATTGTTGCCAACTGTACTTGCTTCACATTTCTCATTATGACCCTTAATAGATAACATATCTACTTGCTTCTAGTTTGTTTGCAATTAGACAAGTCAATGGGCGTTATGACCCAGAATAAATTTGTTAGATATACACGACTCTTTTCATTTAAGTACAGTGCGAGTGTTAAAAGTAGTTATTTTTAGAAGCGATAGTTTATCGCAGCTTTGTTTACATAACTATTTTCGAATCCTACATTGTGAATTGGTGATTGTTGTATTATTGCGTCAGGTGAATTTTTCTTTGAGTATTATTGCATCATAATATTTCGTAGTGTGTGGAAAGATCTAGGATTCTGTCAGACTATAAAAACGCATCCAAAATGTAGTTCGAGTTAGTTAGATAGATAGATCTAGATAGATTGTGAGTTTAGCCATAAAGAGCATAGAGTGGCGATTTTTAAAGTGAAATTATCCCAGACTGTATTGTAATAACAGAGTAGAGAAGAATAATCTGTCTTGCCAATTGGGTTCTAAAGTAACGAAACCAGCCTGTGTGGACTTTGATTAAAAGAGACAATTATTTAAATTTCTGGACACAACATTGCTATAATAATCAACAGTGTAACAAACATTTGTATATGCATTTGACCAGTTTTCATATATTATTTTTAAACAAGTGGACTGTGTGCTGTTTGTTTATTGTTGAAATTTATCGTCAACAAGCCACAGACGCCTACTGTAAAGAATCCAACCAGAATCTACAGTGGTAATCGGCGGTTGGAGAAGACGTAAACAACTGGGGTAATAGGCCTATAAACACACAGCTGTTGTGGTGGCGAAAATATTGTAGAGGTCACAACCACACTATATAACCATGTCGACTGACTTTGATAAGTGGATAGATAGGGTCAAGTTGATCCACGAGTTTGTTAAACAACAATAAGACCTAAAGAGAAAAGAGTGTCAAGAGAAAAGAGAGAAAGAAAGAGAAAAGGAGAGGAGAAACTGGAAACGAAGAGTGTAAGAGCACAAACTGAGAAAGAAAAAAGGAGAGGATGAAAATAGAGAAGATAAGAGCATAAGTTGAGATCGCCAAGCTCACCCAACAGAAAGAAGGAGGGTCCAAATATGACAATGGAGTCAGGGCCAGCTGACCCAAGCTGCCCAAATTTGATAAACAGAAAGACGACATGGATGCTTTCCTGGTGAGGTATGAAAGATTCACCCAAAGTCAAAGGTGACTGGGCAGTCTGTAAGTCTGTCTCAGCCCCCTTCTCACAGGTAAAGGCCTACAAGTGTATGTGGGCATGACATCAGAAGTTGCCATGGATTATGATATGTTAAAAGTGGCCTTACTGAAAAGCTATGAACTACCGAGGAAGGGTTTCACTGGAAGTCCAAAAAAGTCAAACCTGAAACTGAGAAACTATTTCAGTTAGTGACATATCTGAGGCAATACTTCATAAGGTAGACTGACATGGCCATGTGTGAAGATAGTTTTGAAGGACTGGCAGATCTGCTGATACGTGAACAGTTCATGATCACATGCTCCACTGACATGTCACTGATTCTAAAAGAGAGAGAGCACCAAAAGACGTAGACGATTATGCTGGTAGAACACTACATGGAAGCCCATAGAAAAGTACAACTGGCAAGTACAAGAATAACCAGCCGAAGTTGAATCCAGGGGTGACTGACCAGAAGCAGGATTCCACAAAAGGTGACAAGAAGTTAAAGTGAAATTACCACAGACTGTATTGTAATAACAAAGTAGAGAAGAATAATTCGTATCGCCAAATTGTGTTTTAAAGTAACTGAAGTAGCCTCTGTGGACTTTGACGAAATAGAGACAATTATTTGAAGCTCTGGATACAACTGTGATAACCAAATGTAAAGTACACTTGAAAATACATTTGATTTGTTTTAATATATTATGTTAAAACAAGTGGAAAGTGACAGTGTGCTTTGTTTATTATTGAAAATTATTACCAACAAGCCACAGACATATACTGTAACTAATCTGGCTCATACATAAAAACTGAGAAGGAAAGACTTACATTTAGCCTCCTTGCAAGCAATTCCCACACACATATAATTTTAGTGGGACAAGAAAACAGTTCAAACACACTTAACACTAAAATCACTGATGGGCTCTGGCCACTCCAGCTTTTTAAGAACATTTTAAAACTATTGTGGTATACAGATAACTAGGGTGTCACACGAACTTTTTCACTTGAAAGATTCCTGTAATGTGGAGCATACTATGCAGAAATAGACAGCGACAGTTTCCAATGGCAGGTGGAGAGATATCTTAAGCATACAACCTTTGCAGTGAGAATGATCATCTATCACTTTGGTAGCACCTACATCTAGAATAGGTAACGTTATTTTATGTATATAATGCCATGTTTTCCAGCCTAGAACTTGATTTGACTTAGATACAAATTATTATACATTCAACACACTCCTTTACAAACATCACACAGTAAAGAAAACCATGCCAGATCAATAAAATCAAAACCTATGCAAAAATCCAGATGAAAACTGCAAGTTCGAGATATGTCAGATGTCATCAGTACAACCTTAAAGAGACACACAGACACTAGAAGGGAAGAGCAGCTTGCTACATTTGTAAAACTGAAACCTATAACAAATTTCGCCTGAAAACTGCAATAGAGACCTCAGTTTCTTTGGTTTGTACAGTGTATTATTCGTAGCATTTGACTGTTTTACAACACAGAGACCAGTTTATATGTTTTGTGTAATGTTCGATTAATAGCATTTGCTTAACCCGAAACATACTAGCTACTGTTTATATTTAGTAAAATTAACAGCTTTTTTCTAGTCCTACAACAAGAAAACAATTTACTTAATTACTTGGTGTAGTGTACGAGTGGAGTGGCGTAGCAAGGATTCTCAGCACCCGGGGGCAAAGACACTTTTGGCACCCCCACCTCTGAAATATTTTGATTATTTGTTTTGTGACTCATTACCCACTTAATGACAATAACATAAAGAATTAATTACCGCCTTACACAGGCCTAAAATAAAGTCCCAATATAACATCTCACAATATCACAACTGTAAACCTGGAACAATTGAAGTATAGCCCACTAGGTGTACTTACGTAATTTGTAAACTATTTTGATATTTATGTCATCCAGCATTGTTCAATGTCCAGCATTGTCACATAGCTAGAGTAATCTTTCAAGCATGCAGAATAAATTTCTGTTATATCCATAGTTTTGAAACTTATGTTTTATATGAGAAGCCAGTCACTTGTGGTGTACATGGATTATAAAACAGATTCATAAAATACTACTTAAGTTTACAGATAACAAATATTATTAGTTTACAAAACTGGACATATACTTAACTAGATCTTCTACAGGTAGCATTCTGGTATTCATGGTTACATTATATGAACCTTTCGTGCTTTTGCTGCTGCAAATGCATCAATTAAACTATCAAAATTTAAGGTATTAAATACGTCTTTTTCAATACTTGATATTGTCATGTTACTAAGTCGTTCTTGAGTCATTGAGGTTCCCAAGTATGTAAGAATTAATGTCAGCTTGCTG
>NW_013673737.1:22486-23416 GCF_000517525.1 Limulus polyphemus
ATTTCTCATTACTGGATCATGCTTTGCTAATAACTGCAAAAGAGACAGGAAATTTCCAGGGTTTTTGTTTGAGGTTATGTCCTCAGTTGGCCCGGCATGGCCAGGTGGTTAAGATACTCGACTCGCAATCTGAGGGTCGCGGGTTCGAATCCCTGTCACACCAAACATGCTCGCCCTTTCAGCCGTGGGGGCGTTATAATGTGACGGTCAATCCCACTATTAGTTGGTAAAAGAGTAGCCCAAGAGTTGGCATTGGGTGGTGATGACTAGCTGCCTTCCCTCTAGTCTTACACTGATAAATTAGGGACGGCTAGCGCAGATAGCCCTCGTGTAGCTTTGCGCGAAATTCAGAAACAAACAAACAAACGAAATGTCCTCAGTATGATCACGAAATGCAAGATTCTGAGGAGCTAAATATTGTGTACAATCCAGCAACCATCGCAGTGCATATCTCCATTTATTTTTTCTTGCTGAATCTGTCTTTGTACCTCTTCATGAATGCCACTTTTAAGACGAATTCGGTGCTCAGTTTCTTTCCAAGCAGCAAATGACTCACGATGACTGTCACTATTTTCATGGGCATTTAACTTTTCAATTTTTTTCCACTAAGAGAATCCACCCTATGTTTTGAAAGCAGACCAACTATCGGATGTCATACATGAAGATGATAAAAGAAGACAGCAAAAGCAGTATGCTGTTTTATGTAGAGGTGAATACACCAACCAGGAACGATTGACCTCTTGCACATTCAGAAGGCGCCGTTTGAACTAAAATGCAGTCATAGATGCCTGGCATGGCCAGGTGGTTAGGGCATTCAACTCGCAATCTGTGGGTTGTGAGTTAGAATCCCCATCCCACCAAACATGCTCGCCCTTGAAGCCGTGGGGGCGTTATAATGTGATGGTCAATCCCACCATTCGTTGGTAAAAG
>NW_013673737.1:23743-25334 GCF_000517525.1 Limulus polyphemus
AACAATCAAACAAACAAACACCTTTGCTTTCTTTGTTATGTGTACATTTTAACAATGTATACTTGTCTTACACCACAATGACCAGTTCTTTTGCAGTGCAAGGTCTTAACATTTCACAGACGGTTTTCTATGATTTGTGTAAAGAGCAATTAATAAAAATTTTTGTTCGAAAGAGACATCAATTTCTTTTTTTGTAGAATTTGATCATCCTGTAACATAGAAACCAGTTTTTCTCTGGCGCAGGGCGAAATTAGTAATATTATATTCTACTACAAGAACCAGAAAAGCTCCTTCAATTGTTTTGCACTGTGTACTATTAGTATCGATTTCTGTTCCTACAATACACAGATCAGTACCTCTGTTTTTTGTTTTTTTTGTGCTATGTACGATGCAATTAATTGCACTAGAGAGACCAGTTTCTTTGTTTTGTGCTGTATTGAACCAGTGAATTTTTCCAGCCCAAAACACAGAAACGAGATTCTGTCTTTGGCGCTATGTATGATTAGTAACATCTGCAACACAGGGGCTACTTTCGTTGTTTGTGTAGTGTACGATTGGATACATCTTCTACTACAAAAGAGATATCAGTATCTTTTATTTCTGAAATATACAATCAGAAACAATTGTTCTTCTTTCAATAAAAAGTTTTTTGTTGTTTCATGCAGTGTACGTTTAGTAATATTTGCTTATCCTTCGACATCAAGCAGTATGTTTTGCGAAGTATACTTTTAATAACTCTTGCTTTTCCTACAGCACAAATACGAGCTTCTCTGATTTTTGCAATGTACGACAGTAAAATTTGCTTTTCTTGCAATAAGAATGCTAGTTTGTTCTGCAGAGTACATTTAGTAACATTTCCTGTCATACATCAACAATCAGCACGTTTTGTACAGAGTACAATTAATAACATTTGCTTTTCCTACTACAAAGTAACCACTTTATGTTCTTCGTGTAGTGTACAATCAGCATATTTGCTTTTCTTACACCTCAAAAACAAGTTTTTTTTTTTTTTTTTTTACTGCAGTGAACAGTTAGTAAACTGTTTGTCCTACAACTAAAAGTCCAGTTTTGTACAGTGCAGGGATGGGGCGAATATATCATATTTTTATGAATACAGAAAAAAAAAGCTAAGCATTCGAATACTAATACATACATATGAATGTATTCATGAATACTTTGTTAGGTAATATGCAATAATAATAAAACTGCAGACGATAAGATTTAAATGCTTTTATTTTAGTAACTGACACAAACTTTGAACAAATAATATTACAATACTTTTATTTTTCAAAATCCAATAACAAACTTTTAGAACAAAAAGTATATTTTTAAAGAAGATTTATAGACATTATAATTGTCCATTGTTCTTTATGAACATCAGTATCTTAATTGAAAGACTTGTCAGTAAAGCAGCGGCGATCAGTTCCGAGAGTTTCGACTCCGATGCAAAACAACGTTCAACGGGGCAGAGAATGGTGGAACACTCAGGTAGCGTTTCGCTAGTAGTTATATAACACAGAATATATTTTATATTAAAAAAAACAACATAATATATATATATATATATATATAATAGAATATAGTTACAAAC
>NW_013673737.1:25592-33992 GCF_000517525.1 Limulus polyphemus
TTTCGCTAGTAGTTATATAACACAGAATATATTTTATATTAAAAAAAAAAACATAATATATATATATATATATATAAAATGAATATAGTTCAAAACATTATAAATTTAGTTTAACTAGTTTATAATAATAGATTTGTTTGTTTGTTTGTAATTACGCACAAAGCTACACATGGGCTCTTTATGCTCTTCCCACTACGGGTATCCAAACCCGGTTTCTAGCGTTGCAAGTCCGCAGACACTGGAGAGCAATATAATAATAAATAAACATCTCGGTCATATAATATAGATTATAACAAAAATAATAAAAAGGCTTACCTTCAGATGTGTCAGCAGATGAGAGGTGGGTTTTCCCGACGTAGAAATTGTTTGTTTGTAATTAAGCACAAAGCTACACAATGGGCTATCTGTGCTCTGACCACCAAGGGTATCGAAACCCGGATTCTAGCGTTGTAAGTCCGCTGACATACCGCTGTGCAACTGGGGGGCATCCGACGTAGAAATAGTCTCCCTCATAATATTTACACTTTGCCTTGATGTGTCAGTAGGAAGTGTTCATGTACCACTGAAGGCAGTTTATTAGCCACATCAAATTATCTCAAGTGACTTTACTGGATTAATAATACAACAAGTTTTAAGGTGGTTGGAGAGTATTGACCTGATTTAACGTGCTGGAGATGTAATAATGAGTCTAGAAATTGGATGAGTACAAAAGTCGAAATTTTGTGCAGTGTAGACTTAGTAACATTTCTTCGTCCTACGACACAGAAACCAGTTTGTTTGGTATGGTGTACAGTTATTAATATATACTTTGCCTACACGAATGAGACAAGATTAATTGTTTTGTGCATTTACGATTAATACCATTATCTTCTCATGCAACACAGATATGAATTTGTTTTGTATCATTAGTAGCACTTGGTTTGTTTACTTATTTGATGCAGTGTACAGTGAATAATATTTGCTTGTCCTATAAATCAGAGACTAGTTTCTTTGATTGATTTGTACACTTCATATTTAGGGATATTTGCTTGTCTTACACCACACTGACCAGTTTCTTTGTTTTGTGCAGTGCACCATAAATAATATTTCACTTTCGCTTCATCCCTCAACCCACGGGGTCGTTGGGGCACCACTGACGACTTTGCAACCAGCTCTCTCCATCTTTCCCGGTTTTCCACCATCCCTTGGGAGTTGACGAACTCTAGGCCTGTCCACTCTTTTCTGTTGTCTTACCATCTCTTCTTCTTTTCTCTCTCACGGTGCCTTGCAAGATGGTATTTGCCAAGCCAGATGACCGTGAGATATGACCATACCACTTCAGTTTGCTTTTTTGACAATGGTACAGAGATCTTTGTATGGTCCGATAGCTTGTTAGATCTTGTTGTGGACCTCTTCGTTGGTAACACGGTTTTTATATGAGATGCAGAATATCTTTCTGTAGCAACTCATTTCCATGGCCCGTATTCTTCTTAATAGATCTGCTGTGAGGGTCCATGTTTCACAAACATACAGAAATATGGATATGACAATGGAGTGCAACAGCCTAATTTTGAAGCTAAGAGTGATGTTGTTGTTGTTCCATATTGGTTTCAACCTTGCCAGCACTGTTGTTGTCTGCGCAATCCTGGAAAGTAGCTCAGGTTTGGAACCCTCATTTGTGGCAACTGATCCCAGGTATTTGAAACTTTTTACTGTTCAAGGTCTTTGCCCACGTACATTGATCTTAGTGCTGATGCCATTGGTGTTGTTGGTCATCAGTTTAGTCTTCTTGGCATTGGTCTCCATGCCATAAGCTATAGATGTTTTGATGAGGCATTCCATTAATCTGGCTAATTCTTGCTCTTCTCCTGCTAAGCCATCAATGTCATCTGCGAAGTGAAGTTTGGTGATTGGCCTGCCTCCAATACTGACAGTACCTGCATGATCTTCCAAAGCATCAGTCATAATCCTCTCTAGAAAAATGTTTGAAACCAGTCCCCTATGCAGCCATTTATTAGGACTGCACTCATGGCCTTGTGGAGATCTGAGGAATATTCTGTCCACCAATGGAGGATCTCTTGTTCTTCTATGAGACATTTTCCTGATTTGTCTTGAATAGTAGTGGCCTGCCCTTGTTTTATGGTTGTTAGGTCTTTTACAAGTTGTTATGCTTTTTTACTGTTGTTTTTGTTCAAGTTTCTTTCAATTTCATTGCAATGTTCTTCTATCCAGTTCTCCTTTGCCTTCTTCATGCCTTTTTTAATTTTGTTGTTGACTTCTCTGTATTTTCCCATTCCGTCAGGATTGTCTTTTCACTTTTTCAGTTCTCTTCTTTTATTATATAGATCCAGAATATCTGGTGTGACCCCAGAGTTTCTTAGACGACAGTGCTTGTTGGCTGCATCAGTCACTGTTGTGTTGAAGGTGGTGATCATCAAATCTAGACCTGAGGTAAGAGGTGCAAATTTCCTACCAATCATTGCTTGAAAGGCTTCTGCCACATCAAGGTCCTTCAGTTTCTCAAGGTCAAACTTGATTCTTGTGTGCTTTGGTTTGCTTATTTTCTTCAGGCAGAGATGAAAAGTCATCATCAACAAACCATAATCACTTTTGATGTCTGATCATAGAGAATTCAGTGTTCTGGCAATGGTGACTCCTGATCGAAAGTGCCTTTCCCCCATGATGAAGTCAATCTGGTTGTGACGTTGTCCATCTGGACTGTGCCAGGTCCATCTTCTGGATGATTTGTGAGGACCAAAAGTATTAGCCGATTCAGTATTGCAAAACCATCTGCAGATGCATTCTTACAAACTTTTGTATTCCAGTCTCCTTGTACGACAAGGACGTTCTTATTGGATGTTTGATCTTTTATCTCCTGCAGTTAGTTGTAAAAGTCTTCCATCTCACTGTCATCATCATCAGATGTTGGGGCATTCACTTGCATTACTGTGATGTTGAATGGAGTTGCCCTCAGGCAGACGGTGAAGAGCCTGCTGGAGACTGGGCAGCAACCTGTAACAGTGTTCACGATGTTTTTGTGTACAAAGAATCCAACACCATGTTTATCCTCTTTCCCACTGAAGTATACCTTGTGTCCTTCCTCACTTGATGTTTCCCCAAAGTGTTTCCAATGCATCTCCCAGAGTCCAAGGAGGTTCCAGTGGTACCTGTCCATCTTATGTGTAAGTTCTTTCAATTTCCCTGCAACTCTCAATGTCCTTACGTTCTATGTACCAATGGTGATGTTGTTTCTTCCACGGAACTTGGTAGGAGCACCAGTAGCATACTTATCCTCCTCCATTCTGGTGTGAGACAGAAGGTGCAGTCATTGGTAACCTGGGCTGTGACTGATTTAGTGTGGGTTGAGTATTAATTGTCATCATGTGGTGTTTCTTAGGCAGTTGCAACCTGGTGGCACCCATCTCCCATCCTGGTTGGTTAAGCCTGAACTCAAACATGTGGCTCATCCAGGAGCCCTGGCTGTTGACTTTATCGAGGAAGATGTCCACCCAGTGATGTCATGTTACCATCACACCATTTCACCCATGGTTGGGAGACTCGTGGATGGCAGGAGAGTCTTATTCCATCCAGTACAGGTCCATCTGACCTACCCACTGCCAATTTAACATTTACTTGTCCTAAAACACAGAAACTAGTTTGTTTTGTGCAATTTAGTATCATTTAATTTTCCTTCAACAAAGAAATAATTTTTTTATTTCTATACATTTTCCAAACATTTTCTTGTCCTACACGACAATGACCAGTCTCTTTAGTTGTTTGATGCAGTGCACAATTACTAATGTCTGGTTTTCCTTCAACAAAGAGACCATTTTCTTTGTTTTGAGCAGTGTATAATTAGTAACATTTTCTTATACTACAAAACACACACAAGTTTCATTGTTTTGTACATTGCAAGATTAGTAAAACTTGCCTGTCCTACACCACACTGATCAGTTTTTTTGTTTTGATCAGTATTGGATCAATAATATTTTTTTGTCCAACAACATTCAACTAAAAGAACTGTAAAAAAAAAAAAAAGTGAGTGAACTTATTTTTTGTGAAACTACATAATAAAATTGAGCAAACATTTTTCTTTAAATTATTTGTATGATTCATATGTTATTAGAGACCCTATAACTAACAGTTCAAGGACCAACATATAATTTAATGCAATAACGGTTTCAAAAAATTGTGTTTAGAAAACGAATAGATCCCCATCTGTAATGTTAGGGCTAATTAATGAAATTACAAGCTTTTAAGGTACAGTTAAAAAAATGACATTTTAAACATCACATCTTGTATCCAACTTATAAAAAAGTTGTTTTTCATGTCATGTGACCCAGAAACATTTGCTATTTGCTAAGATATCACTCCTGTACTGAATCAAACACAGTGCCCCCACCTCTTTTCATTTTTTGAAACGGTACCTATATATACTTACTACTATATATGACATGAATAACCAATCAAAAGCTCAGAATGTCCCCCCAGTGGTTTTATCAGCCATTTTGAAGTGTTATTGTGCTAAATTCATTATTTTCACACAAGATTTCAAACGATGAGATAAGTCTTTAGTGAATTCTAAATTTCTTATTTTTTCAGACTCAAATACAGCTTAGTTACTAAGCTTGATAAATTAAAGTGGAATTCTATAGTATTGGTATAGTAATTTATGATTTTTTTGGTTATTTCAAATGTATATAAAACTTAAAAAACATTATTTTGTTTCACATCCTCCATGGGTGAAATTTTATAAAGCTTAGCAACCTATGACAAGCATCAAATGAGTACAAAGGTTGTAACTAGAAGAGATAATTGTTTGCTTGAGTTCTTTATTTACTGTTCTATGTTTTGAGAAAAATAAGTTTAAGAACTTATTTGTAAATGGTAATAATGTACATACATATATAATGTATAATAATTGAAATGTGACTGTATTTTACAAAATTCTAATCCACTAAAACACAGCCAAGACAGGTTACTTTGTAAAGACTAAAGGTCAGTTATATATTATTGGATATGGTAATATGAGTGCACGTACGCCACTGTAACTTCTGTATTGTTAGCCAGGCAGAGCTGGAAGGTCAATATAATAAAAATAATAAATATATATAAATGTATAACATTATGTGATTTAATCTATTTAGACTAAAATTTTGTGTTTTCGTGTTATAGTTTGTAGTCATTCTAAAACTAAAAAAGCATAATATATATTTTTTCTAAGTTTTTTATGGTGGTTACGAGAGAGGTCATATCAAACAAACCCATATAGAAATACACTAGTGAAAATAACAAATAAAATAGTTTTTTCTACAAAAAAAATTGATAATTATCTGGAGATTATGAAGATTTCATATGTGAAATTTGAAAATGCATTAAAGTATTTTTAATCTTAAATCTTAATCTTTGCAAGTTGGATAGTCAACATACTGAAAGAAAAACGTTTACGAGAAATTTTTTAATAAAAAAACCTGATATTTTGCATACAAAAGCCTTGTAATGTTTACCAATAACCTGCAAAATTTTGTAAAGATATGCATAGATTATCAAAAACCATAGTATAATTACTATCATGGTTACGAGCTGGGTGAATTCCATCTAGCCTGTAATGGATGGGTTAGGGGGAAATTAATGATTAATTAGCAGCTTTAAGTATATATTTTTTATCATTCACATTAAATTACATTGGTACTGTTTTTTTTTTTTACAGAATTTATGCTGACAGAAAACATTACATACACTATAAAACCTTTAGAATTTCATAAAATACCTCCAACATTTTGTTACACTGTAGTCATAGGTTTTGCTTTTAGAAAAAATAAGTGAAAGAATAAATCAGGAAGGATAAGCTTTATTGACTTTTGAAAAACATGTACAATGTTAAGATAACAATATAAAAATTCACAAAATATACAAGACAAAAGCTTATGGTTTAAAATGATCCCATACTAATGTTTACCATGCAAACTGTTAATGAATCAGGGAACCTGATCTAGTGAATCAACAACAAGAAAAAAACAAAAACATTTAACACATGTGAAATGAGTGTTTCCTAAAATATTACAAAAAAAGAAATTAACATCATGTTCTTGAATTTTCTAAACTATTTTGTTTCACCCACACCTTTTATTTTGTAGAAAATACGTTAATGTTTCAAGTACATGAACGGATTAACTTGGCAGAGGAGCCTCACTCAACACAAACACCTGGAACAACAAAATGTCACATGCATGTGATCTTTTCGAAAACATCTTGGGAGGTACCAGCAGACAGTGAGCTAGTTGTAATGAACGTATTTTCCTAGTCTTTCAGATGACGATCTTGATGTTGTTTTTGGCTACAAAGACAGTGAAAAGGCTACCTCACTTGCCTGGGTAGCTAATCTTAGCCAAGCATGGTCACATGAATGAAGAGGCACATTTTGTGACACTATTTGAGAAGTATGTCATTACCAATAAAATGCTGTTTTCTTGTATTGAGCCTGATTTTTCACTACAACCATTTTTGTTGCTGAATTTTGGGATGTACAATTGTTTATACCAATGAAAACCACAACTCAAGTAATGTAAGAATAAATTCCTAAAACAAACAAACTGGAATGTCTAAAGGTGGTATGGTTTCTACTATAATACAAAAACTCACCATACCCATTCTGTTTTCTATGGAGGTATCAAAATATTTTGTCCTGAATAATTACCTGAAAATGACTTCAAGTTAATTACATTTGTCATATTACTTATCCCACCTGTCACTTCAGTTCCATCTCATTTTTCTCTGTCATTCCACCAGAGATGACCAACACTATTGGAAAGATGTCTTCTTTGGTGGTGTGCTTCTACAAAAACATATTAAAGTGTTTTTTAAAAATCAAAATTCATTTCAAAACTTTCAAAATTTAAGATTGAGCTCTTCAGTAAGAACCTCACACCTTGACCTAAAACAACAAACAAAAACAAGAAAGAATTGTACTATCAATGTTTACTATAACTGTGCTGGCAGCTCTATCAGAAAAAAGATGTGAGTGATAAGCCAAAGTAAAACAATCAGACCTTTTTCATATTAGCTTTTTATTGAAGTTCTACATTCCCAACTTGTATCACTCAGGTATATAAAAGTCATTGTGAACTATATACATTATTGCAAAACTACATGTAATTTGATATTCATCAGGAGTTTTTCACATTACTCTAAGTGGAGAATAGACATTCTAATTACTGTAACCTTAGTTAAACATTCATTCTGGATTATATAGTTCTAAAATATAAACTTTACTTTTATCAGTTCTTGTGCTTTTTATTAATAAAATAACAGTTTTTTTTGAAACAACAATAATGATACCAGTTATACAACCCAAATGTTAGAACCACGTATAACTGACAATAATTAATAGATATGAATTTGGCAATACAAATGAGAGCCCAACTACACAAATAAGGTTTTTACAAAACACAATATTTTAGGAAAATACTTTCTGGCAGTATCAAAGCTTTCAAAACCATAAGATCATGGACATATGCACTTTTAAGATTTTTTTTTTCTGACATGCTAGGAAAAACTAACAAGTATATTTGTGACAAACCTGTTAATTTCATGCCAGCAACTTATGGAAACAAGGCATCTTTTATTATCTTGTTATTTTCAGAAGCTTCAAGGGTAGATTTTGGCACAGGGTTCAAATTTCCTTGACCACCTATATTAGATGTCTGAAACAAATAGTGGAGAATATATGGTTGGCAATCACACAGCCATAAATATTTATACAAAAACACACTAGTAGCTGTCAAAACAAAACACTACTCAATCCAATTCTTAAAGTTCTTCTGCTGGAGTAGTGATAACTGAAACAAGGTACAAAAGGAGCTATTCAGAAAAACTTTTAACCCATCCTATTTTCAGTTTGTTCAGTGATAAGACAAATTAGAGATGAAAGCAGCTGTCAAGAAAAGAAAAACAATAGCCATTATAGGTTCTATAATTTGTCTGTTAGGTTGACAATAGGAAAATCTAGCAAAGAATATAGCTGTCCAGAATAATTTAGATCATTGTAGTTCCTAATATTTTTCCTATACAAATGGTAAGAAGATTTGGGAATAAAAGTAGCAATCCAAAATAATTTTAATCATTACAGTTTCTAAACTATGTTTACTAGAGTAGTGCTAAAATAACTTTGCAATGAAAGTAATTGTCCATACTACTTTTAATCATTACAGTTTCTAAACTATGTCTACTAGAGAAGTGCTAAAATAACTTTGTAATGAAAGTAATTGTCCATACTACTTTTAATCATTACAGTTTCTAAACTATGTCTACTAGAGAAGTGCTAAAATAACTTTGTAATGAAAGTAATTGTCCATACTACTTTTAATCATTACAGTTTCTAAACTATGTCTGCTAGAGAAGTGCTAAAATAACTTTGTAATG
>NW_013673738.1:0-946 GCF_000517525.1 Limulus polyphemus
CCTGGTCATATTGAATTTCATTATGACCAGGTGTCCATAAGTCACTTAATTAGTATATTTAGAACCTTTCAACATAACCAGGTGTTCATAACTCACTTAATTAGTATATTTAGAACCTTCCAATATGACCAGGTGTTCATAAGTCACTTAATTAGTATATTTAGAACCTCCAGTTATCAAAGAACTGGTAAGGATATTTTGTTATGTAAATAAATCAAGTTATCGAAGAACTGGTAAGGATATTTTGTTATGTAAGTGAATTTGTTCACTTACATAATGTGGTTTAGAAAATAATGTAAATTCAGGAAATAAAAATTGTAATTTGTTTGAATAGGTAGTGAAACAAACTTTATTACAAATTTCAAGCTTATGTCATCACCAGGTACCTGAAACTTATCATCAAACCTGAATATACATACAGTAATCATTGCTTACATTATCATCTGTATTATATGATCTTGTCACCAGCACACAGATTATTATCATATGTCAAAAGAGCTGTGATTCTTTTCCCCATAATTATATCAATACCAATAGTACAAAATAATTTAGAACCTTCCAATATGACTAGATGTTCATGACTCACTTAATTAGTATATTTAGAACCTTTCAATATGACCAGGTGTCAATAACTCACTTAATTAGTATATTTAGAACCTTCCAATATGACCAGGTGATCATAAGTCACTTAATTAGTATATTTAGAACCTTTCATTTTGACTAGGTGTTCATAACTCACTTAATTAGTATATTTAGAACCTTTCAATATGACCAGGTGTCAATAACTCACTTAATTAGTATATTTAGAACCTTTCAACATAACCAGGTGTTCATAACTCACTTAATTAGTATATTTAGAAACTTTCAATATGACTAGGTGTTCATGGCTCACTTAATTAGTATATTTAGAACCTTTATTTACATAACAAAATATCCTTACCAGTTC
>NW_013673738.1:1704-6239 GCF_000517525.1 Limulus polyphemus
TCATGACTCAATTAATTAGTATATTTAGAACCTTTCAATATGACCAGGTGTTCATAACTCAATTAATTAATACATTTAGAACCTTCCAATATGACCAGGTGTTCATGACTCAATTAATTAGTATATTTAGAACCTTTCAATATGACCAGGTGTTCATAACTCACTTAATTAATACATTTAGAACCTTCCAATATGACCAGGTGTTCATGACTCAATTAATTAGTATATTTAGAACCTTTCAATATGACCAGGTGTTCATAACTCACTTAATTAATACATTTAGAACCTTCCAATATGACCAGGTGTTCATAACTCACTTAATTAATACATTTAGAACCTTTCAATATGACTAGGTGTCCATAACTCACTTAAATAGTATATTTAGAACCTTTCAATATGACCAGGTGTTCATAACTCACTTAATTAATACATTTAGAACCTTCCAATATGACCAGGTGTTCATAACTCACTTAATTAATACATTTAGAACCTTTCAATATGACCAGGTGTCCATAAGTCACTTAATTAGTATATTTAGAACCTTTCAATATGACCAGGTGTTCATGACTCACTTAAATAATACATTTAGAACCTTCCAAAATGACCAGGTGTTCATGACTCAATTAATTAATACATTTAGAACCTTCCAATATGACCAGGTGTTCATGACTCAATTAATTAATACATTTAGAACCTTTCAATATGACCAGGTGTTCATAACTCATATTTTACCAGTCACTGATAACATTGTTATTTCTTATATAATGTTAATCTTTTACAGGTCAGTGACAGTAGGGACCAACTGAAACTCTGGAATGCCATTCATCCACAGGAAGACAACAGTAAGAATAATTTCAAATATTCTCTACTAGAGTTGTGTCTGGTATTACTTGGTTGTCTTGTATGTTTTATACTAGATAACCAGCCGTAAGGAAAGAGTTGTGGCTGGTACTACTTGGTTGTTCTGTATGTTTTATACTAGATAACCAGCTGTAAGGAAAGAGTTGTGTCTGGTATTACTTGGTTGTTCTGTATGTTTTATACTAGATAACCAGCTGTAAGGAAAGAGTTGTGACTGGTACTACTTGGTTGTTCTGTATGTTTTATACTGGATAACCAGCTGTAAGGAAAGAGTTGTGTCTGGTATTACTTGGTCGTTCTGTATGTTTTATACTAGATAACTAGCTGTAAGGAAAGAGTTGTGTCTGGTACTACTTGGTTGTCCTGTATGTTTTATACTAGATAACCAGCTGTAAGGAAAGAGTTGTGACTGGTACTACTTGGTTGTCTTGTATGTTTTATACTAGATAACCAGCTGTAAGGAAAGAGTCGTGTCTGGTATTACTTGGTTGTTCTGTATGTTTTATACTAGATAACCAGCTGTAAGGAAAGAGTTGTGGCTGGTATTACTTGGTTGTTTTTCTTTGTTATGAAATCAACTAATTTCTTATTTTTCTTCCCAGATTCTCTTCAAAAGGAACAAAGTGCATTAGATGCTGTGTTTTCGGAACTGGAATCAATGTTAATGAATTAATATTCCTTCAGAAGTTACACAAAGACCCTTATTAAGGACAACAAACTTGTATCAATAACAGTGGCTGTAGTTATACTCGATAGATTCACCTACCACTTAGAAAATGAAAATGGTGTAGCATAGATTGAATGATTATTGAATCTTTCAGTTACTTGTTATTCTTTATATCCACTCATCTTGTACAGTTTATTTGTTCTTATTAATTACAATCATTCTCAAATTCACTGTGATTATTGTTTGTTTTGTTATAAATGCTGCATTTACTAAATTTCTCTATCAAAAAGTTTTAATAGCTTTTCTCTATTTACAAGAAAAATCTTATAACAGAAGCACCGTAAATCTGTACAAACAGACCCTTGATGTTCTCAATAACAGACTAAAAAGAGTTGTATTGTTAGTCAAAGTTCAAAGTCTTATTAAAACTCAAAATACGCATCAAGAAATAGTATTTAAAATTTTTAGAGACTTATTTCTTAAACTCATGAAATAATTAATGTACTAAACTTGTGTATTTTCTTCTGGTGGTGTGCTCACAGTTTTCTCTGATCAGTTGTGTTTGGTTTACTATGTTATTATAGTAGGGGAAGTGATAGTGAACATAGTTTGTAATTAAATATAGTTCATTATCCCTTGTTACTACTGTCTAATTAATAATACAGTTCATTATCTCATGTTACTACTATCTAATTGATAACACAGTTTATTATTCCTTGTTACTATAGTCTAATTGATAACACAGTTCATTATCCCTTGTTACTACAGTCTAATTGATAACACAGTTCATTATCTCATGTTACTACTATCTAATTGATAACACAGTTCATTATCTCATGTTACTACTATCTAATTGATAACACAGTTTATTATTCCTTATTACTATAGTCTAATTGATAACACAGTTCATTATCCCTTGTTACTACTGTCTAATTGATAACACAGTTCATTATCTGTTGTTACTACAGTCTAATTGATAACACAGTTCATTATCCCTTGTTACTACAGTATAATTGATAACACAGTTTATTATTCCTTGTTACTATAGTCTAATTGATAACACAGTTCATTATCCCTTGTTACTACAGTCTAATTAATAACACAGTTCATTATCTGTTGTTACTACAGTCTAATTGATAATATAGTTCATTATCCCTTGTTACTACAGTATAATTGATAACACAGTTTATTATTCCTTGTTACTACAGTCTAATTGATAACACAGTTCATTATCTGTTGTTACTACAGTCCAATTGATAACACAGTTGATTATCCCTTGTTACTACAGTCTAATTGATAACACAGTTTATTATCCCTTGTTACTACACACTAATTGATAACACAGTTTATTATCTGTTGTTACTACAGTCTAATTGATAACACAGTTCATTATCTGTTGTTACTACAGTCCAATTGATAACACAGTTGATTATCCCTTGTTACTACAGTCTAATTGATAACATAGTTTATTATCCCTTGTTACTGAAGTGTTACTACAGTCTAATTGATAACTCAGTGCATTAGAACTGTGTTATGAATTAGACAGTAGTAACAACAGATAATGAACTGTGTTATCAATTAGTCTGTAGTAACAAGGGATAATAAACTGTGTTATCAATTAGTCTGTAGTAACAAGGGAGACTGTAGTAACAACAGATAATGAACTGTGTTATCAATTAGACAGTAGTAACACTTCAGTAACAAGAGATAATGAACTGTGTAATCAATTAGACTGTAGTAACAACAGATAATGAACTGTGTTATCAATTAGACTGTAGTAACAACAGATAATGAACTGTGTTATCAATTAGACTGTAGTAACAACAGATAATAAACTGTGTTATCAATTAGACTGTAGTAACAACAGATAATGAACTGTGTTATCAATTAGACTGTAGTAACAACAGATAATGAACTGTGTTATCAATTAGACTGTAGTAACACTTCAGTAACAAGAGATAATGAACTGTGTTATCAATTATACTGTAGTAACAAGGGATAATGACTGTAGTAACACTTCAGTAACAAGAGATAATGAACTGTGTTATCAATTAGACTGTAGTAACAAGGGATAATAAACTGTGTTATCAATTAGACTGTAGTAACAAGGGATAATAAACTGTGTTATCAATTAGACTGTAGTAACACTTCAGTAACAAGAGATAATGAACTGTGTTATCAATTACAAGACTACCATTACACAACAATTAAAAACATACTTCCAAGATATACAAGACTTCCATCACACGACAATTAAAAACATATTTCCAAGATATACAAGACTCCCATTACACGACAATTAAAAACATACTTCCAAGATATACAAGACTTCCATTACACAACAATTAAAAACATACTTCCAAGATATACAAGACTTCCATTACACGACAATTAAAAACATACTTCCAAGATATACAAGACTTCCATTACACAACAATTAAAAACATATTTCCTTGATTATTTAAAATATTTAAAGGTAACTATAAAATATATTGATTTTAATGTAAAGTTAAAAACTGGTCAGTAAGAAACAATTTTTCTTGAACATCACCACCAACAGTAAATTTATACACTTGCTAGACTACAATATCAACTAAATTAAAAACATACTTCCAAGATATAGTTGTGTAATGGAAGTCTTGTATATCTTGGAAGTATGTTTTTAATTGTTGTGTAATGGAAGTCTTGTATATCTTGAAAGTATGTTTTTAATTGTTGTGTACTAGAAGTCTTGTATATCTTGGAAGTATGTTTTTAATTGTTGTGTAATGGAAGTCTTGTATATCTTGGAAGTATGTTTTTAATTGTTGTGTGATGGAAGTCTTGTATATCTTGAAAGTATGTTTTTAATTGTTGTGTACTAAAATTTTTGTATATGTTAGAAGTATGTTTTTAATTGTTGTGTAATGGAAGTATTGTATACCTTGAAAGTATGTTTTTAATTGTCGTGTACTAAAATTTTTGTATATGTTAGAAGTATGTTTTTAATTGTTGTGTAATGGAAGTC
>NW_013673738.1:6671-12651 GCF_000517525.1 Limulus polyphemus
AATGGAAGTCTTGTATATCTTGAAAGTATGTTTTTAATTGTTGTGTACTAGAAGTCTTGTATATCTTGGAAGTATGTTTTTAATTGTTGTGTAATGGAAGTCTTGTATATCTTGGAAGTATGTTTTTAATTGTTGTGTGATGGAAGTCTTGTATATCTTGAAAGTATGTTTTTAATTGTTGTGTACTAGAAGTCTTGTATATCTTGGAAGTATGTTTTTAATTGTTGTGTAATGGAAGTATTGTATACCTTGAAAGTATGTTTTTAATTGTTGTGTACTAAAAGTTTTGTATTTGTTAGAAGTATGTTTTTAATTGTTGTGTAATGGAAGTCTTGTATACCTTAGAAGTATATGTTTAATTGTTATGTAATGGAAGTCTTGTATATCTTGAAAGCATGTTTTTAATTGTTGTGTAATGGAAGTCTTGTATACCTTAGAAGTATGTTTTAATTGTTATGTAATGGAAGTCTTGTATATCTTGAAAGTATGTTTTTAATTGTTATGTAATGGAAGTCTTGTATATCTTGAAAGTATGTTTTTAATTGTTGTGTAATGGAAGTCTTGTATATCTTTAAAGTATGTTTTTAACTGTTGTGTACTAAAAATGTTGTATATCATGGAAATATTTTCTTTTTTACGTCTTGGAAGTAAATTTTTAGTTGTATAGTTTAGTCAATGTTTAGAAGGTGTTTTTATAGTTTTACTCATCTAAATATAAATTGTAAAAATAATTTAAAGAGGTGATGGGTGAACAAACATTAACACGTTGTTTCTAATTAGTTTGAATGTATTAAACAATACAGTGCCTGTGGTCTGGTACAGTAATATGGAAAATGCTACAAATATATGTAAACTTTACTTAATAATATTTTTATTTGGTGAATTTTGAAAGCTTTAAATGCATATGAGTTGACAAGTATTA
Source organism: Limulus polyphemus (assembly GCF_000517525.1). Classification (NCBI taxonomy): domain Eukaryota; kingdom Metazoa; phylum Arthropoda; class Merostomata; order Xiphosura; family Limulidae; genus Limulus; species Limulus polyphemus. Next base: position 7,594 of record NW_013673738.1, read on the forward strand.
TATCTCAATATTCAAAGTCTAATAAAATAAACTGTATTATTTTAAAAATCATTTCTTATTTTTAAATAATAGTTTTGATTTAAATAGTAACAATCACGTTCAAACAAAACAGATTAGTTTTTTTTCTTTCTGCTGTCTTCATGGTAAAGGTGCTATAAATTTAAATATTATAACTATATAACGTTTTATGTAGAAACAGTATTGAATAATAAGCTGATTATTTTTGTTTTGTATCACAATATTGGTTCAATAAAAATAAAACTTTTTATATGGTAAAAACACTTGTTAAATTTACTTTCACCCAATAAAATGACACCGAGAGAGCATCTAATAAATAAAACAGTACTATTTATTTGGTTTGAAAAAAAAATTTTGAAGTTTTGACTGTTGTTTTTTAAACGAAATTTAAGTTAAGCCTTACGAACTACAATTATGTCAGCCGCTACATTTTCCGTGGATATTGGCTTCAAATTTTAACCACGAGAAGTCGCCAGCGTATTTATTTTTGTCTAACGACCCAAACTATCCCAGAAACGAAAAGGTTATTTACATAAAATAAACCTACGAAGCCCAGTCTGTCATTCGATTCACTACTGGTCACTGAATTATACTGATTTCGAGAAGTTCACGCTACATCAGTAAACCTGGACAAGTAATAATGAATGTAGGAAACAAAGTATCGATTTGGAAATTTATGTTTATAATTTTTAAGTTTACAGAAGTTAAATGAATGAGTTATTTCATTCATTTACGGGATGAAAAGTGCACGTGACTCTGTATTATATTTAAATATACTTGTCAAGTTAACAGATTGTTTGTATCATTGAATATACACGTAATGCTATGGTGTTGTTAATGTGTGTCATGTATTTGTCATATAAAGTTACATATCATACATCGTGATATTACAGCAGTGAATAAATAACTTTAAAATGTTTTTCTTGTATTTGGGTATAAACAAAAATTCCCCTTTTTTTTTGTAACTTTTCCCCTCTAACAGTAGTGTTTATAAAATACATTGTTCATATTGTTTATTCTGTAAAGGTGGCCTAATCCAAGACTAGTTAATCTTTCCACAATATACTAAACTTGAGCAGAACACATTTTAAATAAGTCATCGTCACATGAGTAGGTTGTGAAGACTACGAAATAATAAAGATAATTCTGCATTGAATTAGTTAACTGTTTCGAAGAACCTATAATTTTTGTTATTGCTATGTCTTCGAAAATAACAATATTAAAATAATTATTAGTAGTAAACAACACGCTGTTTCTCATATCCTCGGTAGTATAGTGGTAAGTATCCCCGCCTGTCACGCGGGAGACCGGGGTTCGATTCACCGCCGGGGAGAAATATTATTTTAGATTATAATTACTGTCAAATATTTCAAGCAAATATACATTTAACACTTCACACAATAATTATATCACGAAATGTAATTTGTTTAAAATATTCGACAGGATTTTATTCTATGTGAGGCTCACAAAAATCTGTTTTTATAAATTTATTTTCGTATAACTCGTCAAACATCACAGGGCAAGTACTACCACCCCCATAGTATACCCTAACCTCACATTTCATAGCTAACTGAAATAAATAAATTTTGCGAAATTAAGCTTGACCAACAAAGAAGCAGAAAAGTGCAGTTGAGGCAGTTAAATGTCGGTAAATTCCTTTGCGAGCCAATCAAAATTAAGATAATTCATGAAATGAATTCGTGGCGTATCCATAGAATAACTATTGGTAAAAATCAGTTAGATTAACAACTTCTAATATATAGAAAAGCCAGTCTGTTTTGGTAACACCACGTTCCAACAATGGCTTTTATGTCATGTTGCTTGGCAACAAAAGTATAACCTAATATTGTTGTACTGGCATATAAAATGGAATGTTTAGACAACAAAACTGGAAAAATATTTATTGATTTCTTAATTTAGTCTCCGTTGATTAAAGAGGTTTTTTATTATTAAAAATTTTGGTGATATAACAGAAAATAGTTTAATTCAGAAGCTATTTAAGTTTAAAACTGATTCGATATATTTAATTGCATAATGAATTTTATGTACTTGGCTCTAGGCTAGGTGATCCACACTACGTCTTTACTTTCGGCTTATTATACCAACACTCACTACACTTATAAGGTTTCACGACACCCTCACGGCCCCCTTGCACCCCCGTAACTTAAATCGTAATGGCCAGACAGTAATCAAACTATTCTACATGGATAAATACATTTGGGCTTTTATGATTCCTCCTATTTCGAGAAATCGAGCGTGACGTGACGTGATACATGATGGCTTTCATATAGGTTAGATTACGTTTGTTACGTCTCTTCTTATTCAGCAAAACTTATATTACAAATTATAAGCACATACATTGTTATTTTGGCCTAGAACATATCAGATATTCCCAACCAGCTAAAGTATGCATACAACCATATGCTTTGTTCGCTGCGAGAAATCTAACTTCGGATTTTAGCGTTTTAGGTCAATAGACGTTCGTCTGTTCCACCGTTAAAATGTGTTTAGGTGTCGCTTAACTGAACAAACAATACTTAATTTTGCCATGTTTTAAATTTTCATCCTAAGCGACCAAGTCCAAAATATAGCAAAGAAAGTTAAAAGTGATAGCGAGAAGAGGCAAACGTTCCTAATACAATTCACTAACTCACTACTGAAGATTCGTTAATACGGCATTAGATGGCACTACATTAAATATTTAAAAAATAACATATCTTACAGAATAATGTCTGTTAATTTAAAGCCTTCTTTTTAAAACTGTAGATCGGTCAGAACTTATCGATATTGTTATGTATCTGCTTGTTTATTAATTTCCGGTAGAAATTCTTTCCGAGAAACTTCAGCGATACAAGTCCTTTCTTGGTTAAACCAATTTATTCTTTCTGATACAAACTTTTAGCACTCAGTAATTTCACAATCAGTACGTTTCTAAACTTAACTACTTTTATAATACACGATATAAATCACAGCGATTCACAATCTCTATAACAAAACACACACTAGGTCGAAACAGAAACGTAAATTAATTACCCGGAACTCTCTTCATTCATTCCAGCAGGCTTTCTCTGCCAGACTTATATACTAAAAAAGAGGGCGTCCCGAACAAACTCGGTCTTCCTCAATAATTCATGATCAATCGAGAAATTCATCATGTGTTACCAGAGTCACGTGACTTCCGCTGTCCTAACAATATTTTGTGTAGTTATACGGTTTTCTTTCTCCTGTTATACCCAGAAACTTTCCTAACAACAATAACAAGATTAAGGTTTAATTACCAGGCCTATTCGCAGAATGTTTGAAAGGGGGTCTAATTTGTGAGATTATAGCCAACACATTTTTTACGAAGCACAATCAGCATGCAAAACGTGCTAATGCTACGGGGATGGTCTGGGGGCAGATTCCCCCGAAAATGTGTAAAAAATAGGTGCTATGAAATGAAACCCGGAAGCAATTTTACATGAAATATAGCTTAATCAATTGGATGGCTATTCAATGCATAAAATCTACAAACATCAAATGAAAAGTCAATAAATCATCATTCTGTTGTAACACTACGCGGGGAGCTAGATTTAAATTAACATAAACATGTATGTTTTATTATAGTAAAGTACTGTATTATCTATATCCAGAGTAGTTATTAATTGTTAAATTATATTACTAATTTAAACACCTCTCTACAACAATAGTATATCAGCTATTTCAATTATTGGCTATGATAAACGTACGTTTCAAACCAAATAATGCCACTGTTTTATTAGAGGGATGTAAACCATATAAAAAACGTTAAATACCGTAAGTAGCTGCGCAATAACTAGCTATACATAATTTTATATATATCACAAAAATAGGGGGTTCGTTCTCCCCCCTCCTGCGTACGTGTGTGATTACCTAAGTTTTTGAAATAAATTTAAACTAATTTTACACAATGAAAAACAACTTTGATTTTTCTGATAATGTTATAAATTAAAGGTTTGATGAAAATGTTTATTTAACCAATCTAGATACTGAATCTCTGTTTACTAACCTTCCACTAGATGACGCTGTTAACCTTTGGGGTAATCTTGTTTTCTAAAACAATGAATGTGTAATGAACTAAGAAGACAATCTTTCAGACAGTTGATGGAATTTATGAGTCAGTGTGAAGTCTAGCTTAGCGTCTATAATGGCTGATATTTTTTATATCTAGGTTAGCCCCTGTAATGGCTGATATTTTTTATATCTAGGTTAGCCCCTGTACTGGCTGATGTTTTTTTATGTCTAGCCTAGCGCCTATAATGGCTGATATTTTTTATATCTAGGTTAGCCCTTGTAATGGCTGATGTTTTTTATATCTAGGTTAGCCCCTGTAATGGCTAATGTTTTTGATGTCTAGGTTAGCCCCTGTAATGGCTGATGTTTTCATGAGGGATTGTACTATTGAGTTCAAACCGCTTTTTTGTGTGTTTTTTTACATTCGCTTTATTGATGCTATATTTGTAATATTCATAGCTGTAGAACAATTAGTGAAATTTGTAAAATATTTTAATTCTAAGCGTGTTGATATTTAGTTGACCTGTGAACGGTCTGCTCTACCTTTTCTTGGCACAACAAACAAGGGCCTTTAGATCTCTATACATCAACTTGAACAGTTTCAAAGAAAACCTTGTTTTACGTCTCATGTGTATTTAAAATAATTACTAAAACTAAAACCTGTTTTAAAACTTAACTTCTTTCTGAACAACTTTATTGATTCTACCATCAATAGAACCGTTCAACAACTACATCTACCAAGGTCACTTAACTATAAAATTCTACCATCAACAGGACCGTTTAACAACTACATCTACCAAGGTCACTGAACTATAAAATTCTACCATCAACAGGACCGTTCAACAACTACATCTACCAAGGTCACTGAACTATAAAATTCTACCATCAACAGGACCGTTCAACAACTACATCTACCAAGGCCACTGAACTATAAAATTCTACCATCAACAGGACCGTTCAACAACTACATCTACCAAGGTCACTGAACTATAAAATTCTACCATCAAC